>NC_134833.1:8407896-8693280 GCF_004210375.1 Tachypleus tridentatus
TTTGCAATAAAGCCCAAAGCTACACACAATGGGCTATCTGTACTTGAAAGGCTAAGAAGAAAAAGAAAAGTAGATACACAAGTGGTTGAAAATTATAATATTTTTTCTGAGATAATTCTGAGATAAAAAACAAACAACAAACTATGATATAAACCGTCTTAATGTATAAAGAGTTGAAGATAAGCGTAAAGTATTATTTCTGTCAAAATATTGTGATCGGTTTGAAATCCTTATTAAGTCTTTGAAGGAACCCATTTTAATCGTAATGACTATCAAACTTTCCATCCTTGCTTCTAACTCATCAATTTCACAGCTGAGATTGATTTCCCAGTAAGTATCAGATCAGTAAGTTTGAAATAGCAACAGATTTACCCAGGACTATTGAGAGCGTTCGTAGGAGGATAGTGAATAAGTGTTTCCTCTTTAAGATTAGAATAAAGAGATTAGTGATTATATTTAAAGAAAACTAAGAATCTTTATTGTACTAATAAACTACAACAAAATACTGAAACAGCTCGTAAACCCTCGCAGTCGATAGGCCAGTCTTTTTCTCTCTAGTTGGTAGATTGAATGCCCTAAAACAAAACATGATGATCCTCCAAAATACAAAACAAAAAAGAGAACAACTCCTTCTCACGGATCAAATTGGACAACTGAACAAAGAAAGTGAGCGCAGTCTGGAATGTTACATCGTTTTCTTTGTCCAGTGAATAGTGTCATCTCGTGATCTCCGTTTCATAACATTATTGATGGGCTGCAAATTACAATTAATGCCATAATAGGCCAGCCAAGGATATCTAAGTTCAAAAGAACAAAAGACGAAGTAGCTAGAATAAGGCAAAGTTAATGATTTCCTGGATAACGTGTTTCTGCCATGATGGTGCAGAAACTAAAGAATTAATAACTTTGAAAATGTTCTCATATCACAAGGTGCTTGATATAATTTGATTTAAGAGGTGACTTCAAGGTACGGATTCCAACAGTCAGCTTCATAAATGAAGGTAAGGATATTCTCGTTGGTAGCAGAAAGTATTTAAACCAAGAATCTGCAAAAACTTCATGCTACCCGTAATACTAAAACCAGTAACCAGTTGTACAAAGCCACATTAAAAGGAAATTAAGTGATTTCAAGTTCCATTCCCATGCAGGAAATATATATACTGATGAGGAATTAAAGGATGTATGGTTGGAGACAGCGCTAAATGAAGATCTTTCACCACTCAAGGCTATCCCACATTGTGCTATTTTTATATCTCTGATCATTTATACATTATTAATATTATTCACATATCAACGTTTTTATTTGTCAGTTGGTTGTTTCCTTTTATAGTTTCAATTTCTTATTACATCAGTTGAACTGTACTGATATCCAAACTTGGTAAAAATTATAAACATAAATACTTACATCCTGTAGCTGTTTGTGTTTCATTAAATAATTAATTGAATTATAAACATAAATACTTACATCCTGTAGCTTTTCACTGCTTTTCTCTTATAGATGCTATCATTTCAATTTAACATGTTTTTTTTAATACTACCTCAGGAGCCAAGGGATGTCTTTACACTACAATTTGTTGAATATCAAAAGTCAGCTCCATCCACAAATTCCCAAAGAGAGTGGTTTTGGACTATTTTGTCGAGACAAATTTTTGTTTGTTAATTGATAAATTTTAAAGTGAAATACAACATCCTCAAGTCCATACTATTAAGGTCAACCCTTTGGAAGTAAATTTGATATAAATCAATAAAGCCACATTCTTAGTTTCATTCATTGCGTACCTTTTATGCTTCTGTTATCATCTTTTTATGTTTAGCTTTCAATTGAGATACGAATGATTTCACTAGTGATTTTATAGGAAAGGTTTAAGAATCACGATAGTCAGCAGTGGGATGAACAGACAGAAACACTTTGAAAGCAGCTACAAGCATAGTATTGTACTTCGTCTTACTGCATTATAGCTAACAAGATGGTTCTAAACGATTCCTGAATATCTCTCTCTGTCATTTGGAGATTCCCATGCTTGGCAGTTAAAGCTCGTAATGCACTGACAGATTTCACTTCAAGTCACTTTTCGCAGCCTCAACGTCAAAAGACTACAGAAAATGTCTTCATTTAAGCCAATAAACATATCCATAAAAATTCATTTTAACTAAAACACCGAATTGGGTATTCCACCCTTGCCACCACCACCTCCAGAATAGTTTCCCACCTGCTCTTGTGGGGCCTGTTAAAATATCAGTTTCCTAGATGACGAATGGGTTTAATTATAGTTTAATTTTCTTAAAACTAAAGTATCGTCGAACATCAAACAACCAACATGAGTTTTTTAGGAATAAGGACTAAAATTACAATTGCGATATAAACGTAAAATAAAACCATTATTAGAAGCAGTGCAGGTTTAATTCATTTTCACTAATGAAGGCATAATATAAATCCACTTGTTTTAAAGCATCACCCAATTTCTTGTTTATTTCTCGTGAAGCTCTGTTAGTGATAACATTAGAGACATTGTTAAGTAGTTAAAAGATTCGGATCTCGGACCCATATGTGCTTTGTTCATCGTCCCTTTACTAGTAGTGATGAAGACGACAACGTCCCTTTAGCCAATTACGCTCATTCAGTCGTCCCCTCGTAAAAAAAAAAAAAAAAATCTGTTGCCAACCAAGTTCAAATTGCTCCTTACTTCCTCTCAATACTACTCTTGTTCCAATGGGTAAAATTACTCATCGCCTGACTAGTAAAAGTGGGTTTTCTCGGGGCACTCACTCCTTTTCCCACCTACCAGGCAATAAATTTGTTTATTCCCACTTCCTTATAGGTCCCCATAAGTTCATGAGGGGCCGTTTTCAATTTATTTTTACCTCAAGAACGAGAAATACTCAAGCTGTATCAACTTTCTTCCAGCACTGCACGTTTGTCAGCAAAATGAAACTTCCATCTTCCATTCACTACCGACCTAATTATATAACAGTTCAGGTTTCATTACCAGTACGGGATGAAGATGGAAAACTGTTTCTGTGTGACCTCCCCCAGTGAAACAACGGTATGTCAGTGGTGCGAACTTACAACGCTAGAAACCGCATTTCGATACCAGTTGATGGGCGAAGCACAGAGAGGCCATTATTGTGCAGCTTTGTGTTAAACTATAAAACAAACTTAGCGCAGATAATAATTGAGTATGTTCGCGCGAGGGTCAACAAATAATAATTGAGTATGTTCGCGCGAGGGTCAACAAATAATAATTGAGTATGTTCGCGCGAGGGTCAACAAATTATAATTGAGTATGTTCGCGCGAGGGTCAACAGATAATAATTGAGTATGTTCGCGCGAGGGTCAACAGATAATAATTGAGTATGTTCGCGCGAGGGTCAACAGATAATAATTGAGTATGTTCGCGCGAGGGTCAACAGATAATAAGTAGTATGTTCGCGCGAGGGTCAACAAATAATAATTGTATGTTCGCGCGAGGGTCAACAGATAATAATTGAGATGTTCGCGCGGGTCAACAAATAATAATTGAGTATGTTCGCGCGAGGGTCAACAGATAATAATTGAGTATGTTCGCGCGAGGGTCAACAAATAATAATTGAGTATGTTCGCGCGAGGGTCAACAGATAATAATTGAGTATGTTCGCGCGAGGTCAACAGATAATATTGAGTATGTTCGCGCGAGGGTCAACAGATAATAATTGAGTATGTTCGCGCGAGGGTCAACAGATAATAATTGAGTATGTTCGCGCGAGGGTCAACAGATAGACATCTCGCCTCATTACTTTAGGAAAATAAAATCTCACTTAGCCCTTTGGCCGAGGGCGAGTTATAACACTGACGGACAGACACCACTGATCGGTCTGATAAGAGTAGCCCAAGAGGTGCGATGTTTAATGCATTCCATCCAGTCTATCACTTCAAAGTTAAAGTTAGCACAAATAGCCTTCGAGTAGCTTCGCGCGAAATTGTTTTATATTCCTTCCCAGAATTAGAATATTATCTATTTTTTATTTGCTCACCTCAGTGACGGAGCAGTAAGTGTGTAGACATATAACGTCAGAAACTGAATTCCGATAGCCTTAATGGGCACACTACACTTCGTTTAGCTTTACTCTGGGTCTGGCATGGCCAAGCGTGTTAAGGCGTTCGACTCGTAATTCGAGGGTCGCGGGTTCGAATATCGGTCGCACCAAACATGCTCGCCCTTTCAGCCGTGGGAGCGTTATAATTCGTTGGTAAAAGAGTAGCCCAAGAGTTTGGCGGTGGGTGGTGATGACTAGCTGTCTTCCCTCTAGTCTTACACTACTAAATTAGGGACGGCTAGCGCAGATAGCCCTGGAGTAGCTTTGCGCGAAATTCAACAAACAAAGCTTTACTCTTAACAACAAACAAACAAGTAATCTGTATTTCAATCATAATTATTATTTTTCCTTTCATCAATTGGCACGTTCTCTTCTCATTTGAAACTTTGATAAGTATTATTTTCTGCATTTGTAGTTAATCTAACTTTTAGTTTCTAAAAAAACTGCTGTTTATATTTTGTCGTTGTTTTGGCTTAACCAGTTAGAACTATTTCAGAAAAAAAACACACGTTATCTCCACTAACTAATCAGACAGAATATGGCTGAAAGTAAACCGTGAGATGAAACTACAGGTTTCATACAATGTCAGATGTTCACTTACCAGTGAAGAGGTGAACTTTTACGGTCAGATAACAGTAAATCAATAGCTGACTAAATGCTTTTAACCTTAGTCTATCAGTTCAGTGTTACGATGTTCAGATAGCTGTTTGAAGTACTGATATATCTATCCACCGCTAGTACAGCGGTATATCTCTGTATTTACAAGGCTAAAATCAGGGCTTCGATTTCCCACAGTGGGCTGAGCAGACAGCCCGATGTGGCTTAGCTATAAGAAAAAAACACACACACAAACACACTGATATATCTATATTACATTATATTTTTTTTAATTACTCAATAAATATGTGACCACAGACCTTCTGGTGGAATAGAGGAAAGTCTATTGACTGAAATCTGGTATTTGATTTCCCGCGATGGACATAGCAAATACACGCAGCCTAATATGGCTTTATTCTAAAATCCCGAGACAAAAACCAGTAACAACAAAAACACTCGTCTGAAATCTCATTATATAAGAGTACATTTGAAGAGCCACAGTATTTCACTGAAGTTACTGTGATACGTCTCGCAGTGGCACAGCGTTATGCCTACGAACTTGCGACTCTAGAAATCTGGTTTCGATACCCTTGGTGGGCGTGGTACAGATAGTCCATTGTGTAGCTTTGTACTTAATTATAAATAAAAAAATAATTTAAACGCCGTATTAGTAGAATACACAAATAACCAAATCAATAAACGTCGAACTGTTTAGTTCGTTCGAAAATGTTTTTTTTTACCCTGAGTGTTGTAGTTAACCTACAGTAGAAAACAGTTGATGACATAACATATCAAGTTAACATTTGTAGCATTACTAGAAACTAATAAATGTTACATTTAATACATCAAACATAGGATGCTTTATCAAATTTAAATTTAAAAATGTGGCATTTTCCTCATTCTATAACTTCAACCCCTTAAAAAGCCCTTCAACTGTTATTATCCAGCCAGTTAAAGGCACAGGTGTCGTCATTTTAAACAGATCTGATAATGTCTTCAAAATGGAAGACATTTTAAATGACAAAACAAAGTTTAAAATCTCGGTAATGATTGGATTAAGTTTACACTGAAGCGTGCGACGAGGTTTCAACGGACCTTAAAAACTCATCTCTGACACCGAACCTGCAGGATATTATCCTACAGGTTCCTGCCATGTTTTTTGTATGGATTACCGAAAACACACAAGCATGGTTTATCCTTCTGACCTATTCTATCTATTCGTGGTTTTCACGCCTACAAACTTGCAAACTACCTTGTACTTGTTTCAAGCTCACTAACTCAGAACGAATTTACTATTAAAGATTATTTTCCTTTGGTCAAGAGGTATCTAAACTTTCTAATGCCGACCAATTAGTTATGACCAACTTTGAAATTCAGTCCTCGCTAACTTACATCCAGCTTTAGAAAACAATTAAAATTACTACTAAACAGTTATTCCCTACCAAAAAAAAAAGGTCTGTACTATAGCTTTAACTACCAAATATTCAATCACACCAAATATGCTCGTCCTTTCAGCTGTGGGAGTGTTATAATGTAACGGTTAATCCTACTATTCTTTGGTAAAAGAGTAGCTCAAGAGTTGGCGGTGGGTGGTGATGACTAGCTGTCTTCCCTTTGAGATTATAAATTGCTAAATTAGGAACGGTTAGCGCAGATGTAGCTTTGCGCAAAATTAAAAAAAAAAACAATAAATACACAAATATTCAAACAGCTTCTTAAATTAGCGTCCCATGCTGGTACAGCGGTAAGTTTGTGGGTTTACATCGCTAAAACCAGAAGTTGAATTCCCCTAGGTGGACACAGCAGATAGCCCCATGTTGCTTTACTATGAAGAAACACACACTCTCTTAAATTGGTCCTAAAGGAGAATCATTTATTATTTAATGGCCATCTTTGTGACCAGATATATGGACTGACGATAGGACAACGAAAGTCAGTACTCTATAGAAGTACTGGATCATGAAAGTCAGTACTCTATAGAAGGTATGGATCATGAAAGTCAGTACTCTATAGAAGGCATGGATCACGAAAGTCAGTACTCTATAGAAGGTATGGATCATGAAAGTCAGTTCTCTATAGAAAGTACGTTCGGAATCACGAAAGTCAGTACTATATAGAAGGTATGTTCGGGATCACGAAAGTCAGTACTCTACAGAAGGTACGTCCGGGATCACGAAAGTCAGTACTCTAGAGAAGGTATGTTCGGGATCACGAAAGTCAGTACTCTATAGAAGGTACGTTCGGGATCACGAAAGTCAGTACTCTATAGAAGGTATGTTCGGGATCACGAAAGTCAGTACTCTACAGAAGGTACGTTCGGGATCACGAAAGTCAGTACTCTATAGAAGGTATGGATCACTAAAGTCAGTACTCTATATAAAGTATGTTCATAATACCCTTCTATTCTGTTACAACACTGATCACATCGAGAAGTTTTTATGTCTGAACTCACAACATCCATGTTTTAACTTTACATGTGAGATGGAATAAAACAATGCCTAAGTGTTGTTAGACGTTCAAACAAACACAATAAACAATATCTTTACCAGATATGTTTACAGTCAGAACACATTTACTGACTGACACTCTCGTCTCGACAGTTTCATACCATAACCTTGTTCTAAATCTTTTAAACAAAACCTATAATATATATTCTGACTACGTCTGTCTTCACGGTCCGGCATGGCCAGGTGGTTAAGGTACTCGAGTCGTAATCTGAGGGTCACGGGTTCGAATTCCCGTTCCACCAAACATGCCCGGTCTTTTAGCAGTGGGAGCGTTATAATGTTACGGCCAATTCCACTACTCGTTGGTAAAAAAACAGCACAAGCATTGGCGGTGGGTGGTGATGACTAGTTGCCTTCCCTCTAGTCTTACACTGCTAAATTATGGACGGCTAGCACAGATAGCCTTCGTGTAGCTTTGCGCGAATTTCAAAACAAACCAAACTCTCTTCACTGAGAAATTTCGAACGCTCATAACATATTACGAAGTAATGGTTATCCCCTTAACTTCTTGCACTATCGCACGAAACGTTTTAACTCACAAAATAGAACCTTCCAAAAAGTTACACAGTCTCAAAATACCAATTAGTTTTTATCACTTCCTTTATTGGCAAATAAATTTTAAAAGTCAAATTTAAAATAATCAAAACATATTACCCACAAATTAAGGTAAGTTTAGTACGTACGTGAACATTTATAATTAAAAATACATTTGAAACCAAAGACACACTTCCCATCCCCATGCACTGGTGGGTTATATACAATGTGGTAGCTGTGGAGCATCACCTAGAAATAACAATACATGGAAATCCATTCGAGTTTTGTATCCGATAACACAGTGAAAATAATAACCACCCAATACTTCTAGCATATCTTGAAATTTTGACTCAGGAATTACAGATAATGAACTCTTTATTAAAAAAGCTCATACAATTTGAATGATTACCCACCACTAAATAATAACATCAACGCCATCATGTTGCTAGTAATGTAATCATTTTCGGATTCACAGTGTTGTTATCTGATATTTATTATCATTTTAAAGATAAAATGTTTATACATATACTTAAGCCTTTCCCTATGAAAGTTTATTTTAACAACGTCGTTTATTAAACATGCGTATGCCGTATGTTTTATTTTACTTTCCATTATATTGCAACCGTTTAAATGTTTTTAAAGCGCTCCCCAACGGCACAGCGGCATGTCTCCGGACTCAAAACCGGGTTTCGATACCCGGGGGGTGGGCAGCGCACAGATAGCCCATTGTGCTAATCAACATTTTTCTAAATTTCATATTGAAAACAAAAACTCTCTCAATGCTAATGTTATTTTTTGTAGTTCGAATATTACATCATATAATAATTTCGAACTAATTTCTTATGATATTTTAATACTAATGGATAGAGTTTAAGGACATTCCAATACGTTGGTATTAAAGATGTCTTTTGGTGTTAGTGTGTTTAAAATATTTATTACGAGCTTATTTAGTTTATGGACTGATCCTTGTTCTGGATATTTCGCAAAGTTTCTGGGTTTTCGTGACGTCAGTTGTTTTCTTTCGACCATTATGCTGTCTGCTGTGTTCACCGCAGAGAATCTAACCCCGGATTTTAGAACTGAAAGTCTGGACCATGGCGTCAATTCAAAATATTCTAGGCCAACTTTTACGATCTTACTTAATCATAATATCATGCGCCCTCTAAAAAACATTTAAAGTACAACATATACCTATTTTACAATATTTTATAAGGTTTATTTCTAAACCTGAACACACATTTTATATACATTTTTGTTTTAAAACTAGTAAAAAGTGTTCTATTCCTGTTTTTCGTTTTTTAGCGTTGTTGTAGTTTTTGATACTTTTACAAAAGAGTACTGTGATATCATGCTTGTTTGTTGGATCTCGCGCTAAAATACACGAATCGGGAAATGGGACAATAGTAAGTTTACAGATTTACAACTCTAAAATTCGAGATTTCATTCACCGCGGTGGACTCAGTAATGGACAATGTGTCTTTGCTCTAAAGCAAATAAATAAAGTTACTCGAAGGTTACCCGCGCTATCTGTTCCTAATTTCGAAGTTATATTGTATAGGTAAAGCAACCGGTAAACATTATCCATTGTCAACTTCTCTTGACCGTTGCACTTAACGTGCTGAGAGCGATTTATTATTGATGAAACTTTGTAGACTGACTTGAAGACGAAAGGCGGAAGACTTTCGAAACGTCGTCCTCTACACTTGTGTCTCTACAACAGGCAGTTGTCATCCATTCTACAAAGTTTCATCATGAATACTCTGCGTAAACAATCCATCAAAGAATATGATTTATTATTATTATTGTTATTACTACTGGTGCTAACGGGACGGCAACCATATAATTTTACTTACGCGGTTATGAACACTAATCACTGAACCACGCTTGGTCCGTACTGAAGCTAGATCAGTTTGTTTGTTTTTTGAATTTCGCACAAAGCTACACGAGAGCTATCTGTGCTAGCCGTCCCTAATTTAGCAGTGTAAGACTAGAGGGAAGGCAGCTAGTCATCACCACCCACCGCCAACTCTTGGGCTACTCTTTTACCAACGAATAGTGGGATTGACCGTCACATTATAACGCCCCCACGGCTGAAAGGGCGAGCATATTTGGCACGACGGGGATGCGAACCGTCGACCCTCAGATTACGAGTCGCACGCCTTAACACGCTTGGCCATGCCGGGCCAACAAGATCAGAACCGATCCAAATACATAATTGTTGTTAATTAAAACTATAAATCAAATTTCATATAACTGTAAAAATGATTATTTATGACACGATGAGCTACTTTGTTTTTGTATTCACTGTTATAAACCAAACATACATTGATGTCTTTTTAGAGGAGACACAAATATCTAAATGTTTTCTCACATAATCTCTCTCCTTCGTATTGAGCTCTGTTTAAACGTTCCACAGTACAAAAACCAAAGTTCATAGCACGGACCAAGTCACAAACTCACTACAAGCTGAGGTCCTTGGCACATATATGCAATATTTTAAGGAATATAGCGTTTGTAAGTGTTAAATTTTCGTAAAAGAAAACTTAACATCAAGCAAATATATTTGTTGCGAGGTTAGAAAACTGAGACACAGAAAACCATCTAGCTGCAAATCGCCTATTAGTGTGTCTTTATGATCACTGTTAATATATGTGTCAACTTGCTATGTATAATTTACAATTTTATTCGTTTGAAACCTTTCACTAACTTACGTTCCTTTGAAAGCGCTATTTTCAAGATTTTTTGCTATACAGTATTCATATTTTTCATGTTGGTTTCAGCGTGGACATGTTGTGGATCCAAGAGTTGGCGATCTGGTTCTCATTGGTACAAAACTGTGGCCCCCACTTCATATCCACTGGTCGAAAAATATTGAAAATCAAGTCCCGGTATTCGGTTACACAAAAGCAGTCGAAGAGTTGGCGGTGGGTTTTGTTGACTAGTTTCTCTTCCTTTAACCAATTATTATACCTTTAGTAGGTGTGCGTGTTTTTTTATAGCAAAGCCACATCGGGCTATCTACTGAGTACACCGAGGGGAATCGAAACCCTGATTTTAGGGTGTAAATCCGTAGACTTACCGCTGGTACTAGTGAGGGACCCTTGGGTAGGCAAGACTATTAAACGACTTGAAATAAGATATATATATATATATATATATTTTAGTATCTTAATCAGAAATTACTGATCCGTTACTTATTTAGTCTATATGGATTCAAATAATTTTGGAATTTTATAATTCTGGAAAAAAACCCTCAACAATGGATATAATGTATTATGACGAACAATACAGAAATCAATATCTTTTACGTGAATTTTAAAGACATGTTTAATATTTTGTCCTACAGATGTCATGACAATCTAGACGTTGGGCTGAAAAGTGTCGCTAATTGGCAAACTGTTTACGCATATAGTTTAGTTCTATGTATGGACCCGTTTAAAGGAGTGTGTGTGTGTGTGTTCTATTATAGCAAAGCCACATTGAGCCCATCGAGGGGAATCGAATCCCCACTTTTAGCGTTCTAAATCCGTAGACTTACCGCTACACTAGCAGGGGACTCGTTTAAAGGAACATCATATATTGCTTGTTCGGTCTATTATATACATAAACTTATCACATCTGTATGATGTGTTATATCAACCAGAACGGTTACGACTTCGTCCGTTAAAATTATATACTTAAACGTTGTAAAGATTATAGTTTATTTGGTGTTTTTTGCGAACTTATAACTTGGGCTGCCTAAGATACAATATAAAAAAATATTATTACTGTTTACAAATTTACAAATTAAAAATCTGGGTTCGAACCGTTGCGTTGGAATTAAAGGATAGTCCAATGTGGCTTTGCTTTGAAACGAACAGATGTAATTATATAGCTACGTTATCTAGGTGGCTTAGCGCTTAGTTTATGAGATGATAACAAAGAGCGAGAGGAAAAAAAAATATATTCAGTTACCGTAGTTGGTAAAGTGTAGGTAGATTTACCTTAACAACAAACAAACAAGTATATGTAGTTGTGATAGTGAATATTAAATCGAACACCAATATGTAACAAGCTTGATGAATTTTACAAAGAGTTACAAATGGTTCAGTAATATGTTGAAGAAATAAAAGGTGAAACAAAACAATAATATTAAGTACATAGTCTAAGCTCACACTGCGTACAATCACGCTGGCAATATTTCAAACAAATTTCTGAACTCTAGGAGGCTTAATAAAAAAATATAAATTGTAACATCAACTGTTATTTCAAACTTCAGAATTTGTGCACATCTGTCATGATCAATTAATTTTTAAAGCTAGTTATCGGTGTTACAGCAATCAACTCAAGACATTTAGAAAACGATTTGTTTAGAACGTCTTAGACTAGCCTGATTAAAAGACTGGGATTTATAGTCGAATTGTTTCGAATATATTGTATCCTATTATGGAAAATAAGTTACTTAAAAACTAACTCTACTACGTGTCATATTATTTTTAATCGTAATATGTAAGTAATAACACTTACTTCTCTGTCACATAATTGCAAAATATTTTACGAACACATATCTCAAAACAGAACAATGCTATTTAACAATGTCGCATGGAAATAATGTTTATAATTCTTTTTATGGCATATATAGAAGTGCGTTTAACTCCCTCTATATGTTTTATACGTAGTAGATTTCTCAAACATCAAACGTTTAGGGCTAAGAACAAACCATTTTAGTTGATTAATAAAATTATTTAACTCCAAGCAGTTTTCCAAAAATGAAACAAAATTTGCAGAATAGGGGAAGTGTGACTTCAAGTTTATTTTAAAGTACATTGGAGATTACATTTCTTTATAAAAGTTTTAGAAAATATTATTGTCACATATACAGCACTTTAAATAAAATATTTTCACTGGATTTTTACAACTTGGCGTTTTAAATATGAATTATAACGAGTAATTCTAGTCAAAATATTTCACTAGCAAACAAAATGTCGTGCATAATTAATATGAAATAACAAACTACAATAGTTGTGTACATCCGACGATGAAAATGTGCAAAAACTGTTTAATGTTCATAATTGAGAATTATACACGAAATTACTTGATATTTATAGCATCGAATGAAACAAATATACAGTTAGGTCTTTGTTTCTTTATAGTTTAGTACAAAGCTAAAGAATGGGCTATTTGTTTTCTACGAGTATCGAAACGTAATTTTTAGGTGTAATAAGTCCATAAACATACTGCTGTGCCACTGGTGAAATAAAACTTTTTTATTAAAGAAAACTCTCAAGTGGAAGTTCTTGAAATGTCCAACCACAACAACTCAGTTATTTCTTTTCGATCATATGGTGACAATGTGATTTTAAATTTAAACATATCAGTTCAGTCTGTACTTAAATATTTATAGTTTTTGTAATATGTTAGTTTAATAACAAGTATATTCAAAGACAGATATGTTTAGAGGAATAATACGAACAAAAGTTTTATAGATAATAGAACTACTTTTTGTCTACTACACAGAGAGCTGATGTATAATGTTGCAAGTAGTTCGTTCTGTGCATTCCGATATGTCGGGGAGGGAAATGTTTAAGGAAAGTACTCTCAATGTTTGTTAAAATAAATACATTAATAACATGGCCAATCAGCCCAGCAATAGAAGAAATGGAGCAACTAAAATACGACTGACAAGTAAGCTCGATTTTATTTCATTTTATGTACAACTGATGGAACAAAATTAGTGAGAGGTCATTCACTTTTAAGTTAACTAGCGTCAGTAACATGTTAGGAACACGACAAGGACGACTTCATAACATCGTCATTGTAATAAAGTAGTAACTGTATTTTTTTAGTTTTCATATTAGTAGTGCACTGTACGGTAGAACTACAAATATTAGTAGTGCACTGTACGGTAGAACTACGTCACGGTAGAACTACAAATATTAGTAGTGCACTGTACGGTAGAACTACAAATATTAGTAGTAACTACAAATATTAGTAGTGCACTGTACGGTAGAACTACAAATATTAGTAGTGCACTGTACGGTAGAACTACAAATATTAGTAGTGCACTGTACGGTAGAACTACAAATATTAGTAGTGCACTGTACGGTAGAACTACAAATATGCCTGAGTTACCGTTTACCAGCAACCCCAATAGGTAATTTAAAAGTTAAATATACAATGTTTAGTGTTACAAGTTATCTGAGTCTGTTCCTTCTTCTAGTCCTGAGTCATGAACAGTGACGTCTTTGGTTAAAACAGTATTCGGTCTAGAACTGAGAAGGTAGAACTTTGAACTTAAGAAGGACAAACGACTTGGAAATTTCCACGTATGTTACATTATATTAGCTGATGTTGGATTACAGTAAATACTGATTGTAAACTGTGGGTTAACTGACAGTATTGTAATGGTTTCTGTTGTTGGGCAGGTTCTTTTGATTTGTTTTGGTAAAAATAATTCGAAGTCTAGTTCACTCCCATTAGATATACAAATCTGTCAAGTGATATCACAAGTAAAACTGAACAATCACTTGTAATTTTGGCTCTCTTGTCAATGGCACACATTCAAAATTTGGTTCATTGACAGACTTATTAACTAGCTAACTCAGTAATTACTAAACATTCATTTAAATTCATAGTCATTACACATCGCCATTACATTGTGCTAAAAAAAATCCCTGTAGCAGTTACTACAAATTGTGTAAATTAGAACATTCATACTGAACTTGCATTAAGTTTTGAAGTTTGAATGTCAAAATAAACTTTAACCATTATGAGGCTGTAATATAACGGTTAATATTCCAGACCTACTGAATGAACTAATGAGATTCCATCTACTATCTAGCAACCCCACAGCCAAGGGAACTTACTGGCTTTGAGAAATCAGCTAGAAACATCAGAGAAAAACTGTTTACAGATACACAAATAGTATTTTGATATTAAATTTATATACATATAGAGCTGTAGATATTTGTAAATAATAATGTCTTTGTATTTCTGTAAAACACTCTGTTCATTATTAATACTAAATTTTTATTGGGCTAAAGTTTGTATGTTTATTTATCTAACATTATCTTTATACCTGTACATTGAAGTGAAATTTGATCAGTCTTTTACACTGTCCAGTCACTTGTAGAATATATGACATATTACAGACTATTTCATAATGATTAGGTATAAGTAATACATTTGTATCAGGTACATAACCAAATCTCTGTTTTAACAAAGTCAATATGTGCTTTTGTAAGTTTAAAAACTGGTTGTTTTTATGTCATTTCGTTCACAAGTAAATAATAACTTGGTAGATATTGGGCAATCAGAGAATTAAAGAGGGTATATTTATGGAACATTTTTATGTCTATGTTTATTCTTTAGGTTTTATTTTATCTTTTCCATAGATATAATATAACTTTCATGGTGCATGTTGTTGTTTTTCTTGTATTGTCTGTTGTTTTATCCACATTATGATTTCAGTAGGGTTTGTTTGCCCTGCTTGAAGCTACTCCTGGAAGCACAGTTAGTGGACCACTGGACTGAGAGCAGCAGTGTAAATTAGGGGTCTTTGGTCAAAGTCTCGTGTGAGGTTCATTTTTCAACATCACGATACATGTATATACTAGATATCTAGCTAGATGGTTGTCAGAGTCAATTAAATTGTGAATCAGACCATTTCTGCACATGCTTGAGTCAGTAACTAGCTTGATGTATGTGACTGTTGTGTAATTAAATGGAGAGCATGATTCTTTGTCTGTAAATATCATGTAGTTTCTTGTGTTGAGGATGTTAGGTAGTGTTGCATTGTTAGCTCAAAGGTAAGTTGTGCATAAGTACAGAATTAAATAACACATTTCTCTACATATGTACTAGTATTTATTTACTAGTCTAATCCTTGAGGGTTGTCAAATTGTGAATGAGATAATTCACATGTTTTGTACAGTTGGTAGAGCATCAGCCATGGAGCGCTAAAGTTAAGCCAAGCATCTTAGATTCAAGCCCTAGGGCAGATTTTTTTAACATCTTTATTCATTTTATTGTTTGGTGCTGTTGGCATATTTTTCATGTAGTTTTGTTTGGTTATTTATTTAAAACTATTTTTTGCCCTCTTCACACACACACACACACACACACACACACACACACCATGAATGAGGTTTACATCTATATACTTATGAAGTATAACTTAATGATATATGAACATTGTATTTGATGTCAGACTGCCACTTGTAGTCTGTGTATTGTGCAATGTTATTCTTTTCTTCACATATGCATGAAAAGCTGGCACCTTATGTTTTTCTCACAAACCAACTTTCCTATGAATCATGACCCATGTCTCGAAAATGTAACTTTATCAGCTTTTTCAGGAGTTAGTGATATGCAGTTAAATCGCTGCAGATGTAGGTAATAATTTTATTTACATTTATAAAAATATTTCATAATAAACTCCAGTTTGCATCAGAGTTAAGAAATACACACATAGATATAGTTATATACAGAATCAAAGGTAAAAACCCTGTTTTTGAAAATAAGTCTTTGATGTAATATATGTTATAATCTAGTGCAGATGTAATGGATCTTATAAAACATTTATTTTGGATTATCAATTGCTCACTTATTAGGTTGTAAACAAAATGCAGTCCTGGTGACAAGAAAAATGTGTGCTTTGAATTATTATTATTATGTGTGTAGAGTTGGTTAAGTGCCAGTCTATTTTATCTCTTCAACACTGTGGAATATATATACAAGTATATGTGTATTCAGCACCAGGCTTAGACTGATAAATAATTTATCATGTATACTGTATGACCATTAGTGTTGTGTTGTGACCTTAACAGAACAATACTTCTTAGAGTAGAGATGTGTGATTCTAAAAAAATTGATTCTAGATGTACTGCTAGATGGTCATGTGTATGTCTGGATAAATGGCCAGATATTTTGGAGCCAGCTTCAAACACAACACCAAACTTTTGAAAGCACAAATTCAACTACTACCAAGCATACTTTGAAAGCAAGGCTTTCAGTCAACTGTGACCACTGCAAGTTACCAGATAATGAGAGAGTTTGGAAATCCTGGCAGCAGAGAAGTGTGGTTAGAAATGGCAGAGATAAGCAACCTGTGTTATGCAACAATAAAACTAACCAAGTAACTTTTTACCTAAAACCAACTTGTAATGCCCACACAGCATATGAACTCATTACACAATCTGTTGCATGAAATTTCCTCCTGTGCCATAAGTTGTCTATATTAAATACACAGACCGTGCACTCTTGACCCAGAGATAAGTTGCTGAAGTCACCTGTAACATTTCACTCATTTTATTTCTTTCATGCCCTCTATTGTTATGAAATCCAACTAATAGCTTTCTTCAGAAGGTCATCCACAACAGAGAGCAGTTTAAACATGAGTTGTTTGCTACTTATTTTATTATCAGTAAATGTTTGGTCAACAGATATATATTGTTTGTACATGTTTTTGTCTGATAATTACTGAATATATGTTCATTATTGGTAGTTGTTCTCATTTTGTATCTGAATGCAGAATATACATGAATGTGCCAAGGTTAATACTGTTTTTATTTTTATGCATGAGTATAGTCAGAACAGGTTCTATACCTTCAGATTAAGCAAATGTTATTGTTCTCAAACATG
The DNA here is from genome assembly GCF_004210375.1 of Tachypleus tridentatus. Lineage (NCBI taxonomy): Eukaryota > Metazoa > Arthropoda > Merostomata > Xiphosura > Limulidae > Tachypleus > Tachypleus tridentatus. The sequence continues at coordinate 8,425,230 of NC_134833.1, forward strand.
ATATACCATTTCTACACTTTTAATGTGTCAGTGTGGCTTGCTAATAATTGATGTCTGACATTAATTTTAGTTATTGTAAAAGCTTAAGCCACATTATCTGAGTAGATTCTGTTTGAAAGTAGATAACAAATCTGTTGTTAAAAGCCATTTTAAACTAGTTCTTATTTTTAGAACTGGTATAGTACAAGTTAGTTAACCCTCAGGCATCTTACTTTTTAAACATACAATCTGCTACTGGGGAAGTCAACATATTGGATTTTATTGAGTAATTTTATTTTTATTTGTCCAATCATTATTCAGTGTAGAGAATTGGTGACTTGGTTAGTTACTCATCTTAATAAACTACAGAATGGGACATCAGTAATAATTTGTTGGATGAAATTAAATAATGGTGATATTTTTGTTTACATATTTTTAATTTGACTTCAGTTATTAGGATTCCTATATAAAAACAAACATCAGTTTACAAGCAACTTGGTGCATAAATGAGTAAAAATGCATTAAATGTGGTGGTACTTTTTATATTTTAGAAATATTTGTGAAATAATACATGTAGATAACATACAGGTATATGTGAAGTTTAAACATTCAAAATTTTTAACTGGTTTTATTGACAAAATCAAAGTTTTATGCCCCACACAAACATAACTACAAGTTTTATCTTCAAATTTTGCAGTTGACATAGAACAAAGTATCTAAGAAACATTTAATAAGAATTTATTACAGTTAAGGTAAGTTATGAGATGTACTACTATGAGAAATTCAAATGTACTACTTTGAGACAGACTACATTAAAGTTGGGGTAGCAAATGAGATGTAATGCTTGGATTTATTAATATACACTGAGAAATTCGTAATTATATGTGAAACTGCTTCGTTTTTATTAAGAACCTTAAAAGTGAAGTAAATTGTATATTGTGACAATTTGTGACATTAAACTTTTCAGTCATAAAAAAATAAAAAGTGAAACTCATTTTTGTATAACGTTAGGATTTCTCGAGTGAGGAACATAATATGCCAGTCCAGGAATAGTAATTCTATCACACTTAATAACCATTGCGTAACACATCTTTAGATTGGAATTAAACTTAAAATTCACAATGTCTAATTACTTAGGTTAGCTAATATATTATTATTTAAGTTACTGCATAAAAATCAAAAGTAAGCATATAGCATACTAATTTAATAGATACTAGGCAACTAAGACTATTTTTACTTTGGAAGATTAAGTCTAGTAAATAATTACCTAATAAATCGAACAATGACGTTATGTAACTACCCCTATCGATCAAATCTGCAACACGTAATTATGAACATTAATAAGCAAATAATGACGTGTTCATCTGAACAAAACGCTATTTGAGTTACTACATGAAACGGTTTACGTAATTCAAATGCAGAGAAATGCTAAGACACACCATGTTTTTTATTAATTGTTTTCTCTTAGAGGCCGTTTTAAACATGCATAAGTATAAACTGCACAGTCAGAAATGGTAGTTTTTAAGTTTAGGTTATTGATGTGTGTGAGTATGTGTGTGTATATATGAAAAGTGGTTATCACACATTGCTGACCTTCGCCATTTACCAAATCGTGAAAATACCTTACGTAATAAAACAGGCATATTCCCCCTGACTTCTCAACATTTACCAGTTTTAGTTTTAACAAAATTAATGAAATATTAAAAGGAGCCCATTTTTTATTTAATGTGTACCTAAAAATAAACCTGGCACTGATAAAGTTGTTTATCTGCAACCATGACACGGGAAGAGCTAACTTGTTAGAGCTGTGGTATGTTAGGGCTTTAGTACAGATTTCTGTAGCGATTAGGTAAACATTTGAGAATGCCAAGACGGGGTTTAAAGTTTATTTTTGACTAAAGTCCATACCCGGTAATTTTCTGAGTGCGATTACGCGTCTCCACTATTTTATTTACCGAAATTTTAGTATCTTGTACATAATTGCTGAGCTAGATAGCTGTGCAGTTTAGTGTTTTTGGAGAATGTTTATTTTTTTAAATCTCATTGACACCTTTCTATTTCTGTAGTCAATCCAATGTGAAAACTGTCAGAACAAGGCCTTCTTGTGAAAGTTAGTGTATTTGTAACTTTACATTTCACTGTTTCTGCACTTACTCATTGTTGCCGTATTATTCATAGTATTTATCTATCTATAAACATGCGTTTTAACACATTCGAGTAATATCCAATAAGTTAAGGTTTTCCATCTTTTTTGACTGTTTTGAGGTATAGATTATTAACGTATATTTTAATCTTTGGGTCAGCCAACTGAGAAACTTAATTGTGTTGGCCGAGAGAAATAGCCTGGCTGACCTTACGATACAGAATTCCAGTAAAAAATCATGAGCGTTAAGATTTGTTTGAGATCCACCCGAACTCTGACCTTCCTCTCGTTTGCCTACAGGAGATTGGACTACTTTAATGGGGTAGTAACTAGTAATTGACCCATTTAAGTAATAAAATATTTTGTTTTCCGAGGGGTTACTTTCAGGAGGCTAGACACAGACGTGCTTATGCATTTAATAACCTGTTAAGTAAGTGTGTACTGAACAGTTGATTAGTTATTGTTTTGGTAATTATACAAAAATGCTGTTTATAAGATTCGAAATTATTCTAAGTTTTGCTAAAGTTCAGAAATGCAAGAAAAACTTGCGATATAGTTTATTGCATCGAATAACCAAGCCTCCCAGTGAAATTGGTGAACATAGTCATAAACGAAAAGAAACCCATAACTTCTAAATTTAACTTATATTTTAAACCAAAATGATTGCCGTAAATTTTTTACACTGTGAGATATAGTATTTAGATTACCATATTTATCCACGGAAAGAACGATTTGGTAGTTCTTTAATGTGGTAGAATAATTCAGACTTTTTTACCTGATCCTGTATGGTGAAATCTGTGTCGTCACACGTGAATGGATTTCTTCGTGGAAACTTTACAAAGGGGGATAGAAATTTAAATTTATTATGGTTTAGATATAAATTATTTATTTTAATATTTTGGCTTGTTAAATAACAAGTTGTTCTATATATTAAAAAACATTTGTAACGGCATGCTTTGAAGTCGTGTGTATGTTAACTTGACGTAATGATGAAATAATAGTCTATATTTCCAAACGAGAGAAATAAACGCACTGATAATTTAACTGCACAGTGGAAAGTTTATTTTGCTTTTACAAGCATAACACAATTAAATAAAGAAAAACCATTACGGTATGGTCCAAGTTTATAAATATAAGGTATATATATATATTATTTCATCGTATTTAACTTTCAAGAATATGAGTTTGGTTGTGTGTTTTACTTGTGATATGACATCGAAATAACGTGTTTTAGTAATAAGTAGGCCTAATAATAGTTAGACTGATTTAATCAAACTAACAAATGTTTCAAAAAGCACATTGTTTGACAAGAAGACACATTTTACCATTAGAAGACTTTAACTGATATAACATATTTCTAGATAATAATGTTTTGAGTTTTAGTTTATGAAAAAAATCTATATATACGAAATAATTTTAAAATATCAACATGTACTTACTACATTTTATTTTAAGGCCTAAATTTAAAACATTTAATATGCAGAATAAAATGGTTTAGATGTGTGTGTGTGTGTGTGTGTGTATGTAATATTTTAATTTTTATTATGAAATTTTCTATTTCGGTACACTTAATCTTAACAAGTGAAAAAAAATTAAATCCCCTGGTGCATCACCGATAAATTCACGAAATTCGAATGCTAAAATCCGGGCTTGAATTCCTCCAATAAATAGTTTCAGATAATCTGTTGGGTGGTTTTGAGCTAAAACAAATAAACCAGGGAAAAGATGCTAAAACTTTATTTTACAAGCGAAGCGCATTAGGGACTAGCACGTTCGATATACATAGTACATGTGTAAGAAAGCTGTATCATCTGTCATATGAAGAGATGCGACGTAATGGTTGTACTGTTGCGAATTAGGCTTAGTAATTCAAACCTAAGTATTGTTACGTGACGAAACGAAATAAAATTTGACCTTCGATCCAAGTTTAAGTGGCAGAAGTGGTTATTATGAACATATTTTGTGAGTTATGTAACATACATTTGAAGTTGGTTGCTTTGCCTCTTAAACAGTAGTGTATTGCTTTGTTTATATCTATACTTTGAAATGGTGGGATTTAAAGTGTTTCTGTTAAAAGTTTTATCTACATTAATAAGTTATTGTGAGAAGGTCTCATCAAGGACTGTTCCATGTATGAGGACTAATGATATGATTTAAATTATGTTTGCCCTTTTTAAATGCAATTTTTATTCATCTATTTTTTATTTTTTTTTAACTTAGGCGTTTGTAGAAAAATCTCGTGTTGTGATTTTTGAACGTTGTCTCCCGGAACACATCCTTTGAACGAGATATGAAATGTATAGGGTAGGAGGGTGTGTGATCCATTCTGTCGCACAAACTGATTCGGTTATGTACTCTGTCAAAAGTCGTTGCACTTTACGTTCCAGTGAAAATAAAATTATTTCTCACAAGGAGCAGTAGAACATAGCAAGTTTTTTTTTTTTTTTTATTAGAAGTGTGGAGTTTAATGTAATTATCATACCGGACTGCACTCATTTTCTTCTCGGAGGATGGTGGTTGGGTCAGGAATCTGCTGTACTTATTTTGTTCTAAGGTATTAATGCTTCAAATAGTCCGTGAGTTCGTGATTTTCTTGGTTACAGGGTTCCTAAAAATATACGTGGGTCAAACAAAAATACCGTATATATCTCATTTAATCTCACTAATCATTTTATGTGTATTATTCGTAGAAAATTATTAACTTCAGTTTTTTTATAGTAAATTTAGAGAAAATAAAACGATCTTTATTCCACAACTAATATCGAATGATCGTTTATTTCAACCGACACTTCCAAAACCCTTGCGGCTTTATTAGACCTAGTAGCATTGGTTTTTGGTTTTCTCTCTCCGAGTTTATTTCCAAAATGTCTTAGTCCCTCCAATCCTGAGAGACAGCAAAATATTGTCACTTCTTGGTTGTCCAATCTTTTCACAAAGGAGTCATAAGACATTTGTTGAATATGATATAATTTGGCAGCATGTACACTTATTGATAAAATTTGAGGTTTAAAAAAAATCTTTTAGTAATATTGGTATTTGCTCTCACGTAGAAGAACATATAAACAACTATGGTTGGTATACGTTTGTCAAATAAATAGAAAAAACTTTAACGAGCGAATACGCAAAAAATTTTGTGGGCAAAAGGAAGCCGCATGCCTGTTTAAAAACCGCCCATTTTGTTGGTTTTTTTTTCGGGCGAAGAGAAGTAACTAATTTTTGACCACCCGTGGGTTATTGAACCCAAATACTTACTGCGATTGGATTGGATCTTATTGGAACATCGAATCATACCTTAATTATTTTATGCCTTTTGTGTTTGTTGTATTTTGTTGATAAACAGTTTAAGATTTTCTAGAATTGCTGTCCATTAATTGACATGCCAGACTGCGGAAGGGAGTACTCCGTTGTTTGCGGTACGATATTATAAAAAAAGAAAGAATCGTAAACAACACTTTGGATCCATGGATGTGTTATAAGAGGGACGATTAACTTTCATTATTTTTTTCTGACAAAAACAGCCTAAGAGTTGGCGGTGGGTGTTGTTGAATAATAGCTCTCATCGAAATTAGGGGCGGTTAGCGCAGATATCCCTTGTGTAGCTTTGCGCGAAATTTAACAGACGAAAATACCCTGATAGCCATAACGCACCATAACCGGTTTAGTTGCCTGTTGTATGAGTCATTTTCTGTTTGGTCTTCGTTAGTAGATCAAGCACGTGAAGTTCGGTTTACAAAGGTTATACGAAAATGTACTATTAACGTAGAACTTGTAAGTTATTTGAATCACTGAATAGCTAATTATTAGACTTGTATAATTTTATTGTTGAATTTTTGGTTTTGTTAAGAATACAAGAGCATTCCCAAATTGTTCAAATCTAGAAGGTTGTCTCCAAGCTATTTTGAACAGTTAAATACAGTATACCCTCACCCGTTCGCGGCCCCGCATATTCGCGGGTTAGGCTCTTAACCCTATCGCATCGTATGCCGGTATACCGGGCTAGCGTTATAACGTCATAAAAACAAATGCTTGGTAAACCGGGTTTTTTTTGTAGGTCATAGAAACTAAAAGCGCTTTTCGAGGGTATGTCTGTATTTACTCTCTCAAGCAGTTTTATCGATTGACGTCTTTATCGAACAATGGGCTGAGCTGCTATTGTCTGACTGCCTCAGCTTCCTCCACAACGCAAACGGCAAAGCACAGCCGGTAATGCACTACACACGCACACACACAGCGCTCGGTCCCGAGGAGGCTAGGAAATAGGTTTGAATTTAGCCAATGGCTGACAGCTTTAGTTTCTCCTTCTTGCTGATTGGCTGCATACGCGTGCTGCTGATCAGCTGTTTCTCTCTTTCATTCGCGCGTGAGTTTTCAACGTGGTTGTTTGGACTGTAAATTCAAGTGTTTATTTTTACAATATTATTTACACCCTACAATGCCATTTAAACGCCCTACACCTCCAGCTTCTGGCAAGGAACCTAAGCGCCAGAAAAAGGTTATGACCCTGCATGAGAAGGTACAACTGCTTGATATGATAAAGGAAGGAAAAGGTTATGCTGCTGTAGGACGCCATTACGGAGTGAATGAGAGCACCGTGCTAGTGTAGATACGAATTTTTGTGGAAGTGCTAAGATGGTGACAATCATGAGGATAGAATCTGCCTTAGCATTGTGGATACAAGACTTGCGAAAGAAAAATATCCCTTTGGACACCAAGATCATTCAAAAGAAGGCATTGAAATTATATTCTCAATTCACTGAAGGACAACCAGGACCATCAACAGCAGCTGTTGCCGAAGAATTTCATGCCAGCAAGGGTTGGTTCGATCGTTTCCTGAAACGTTACCAACTACGATTTGGAAAATCCCACGGAGAAGCTGCATCTGCAGACACAGAAGCTGCAGCAAAGTATCCTGAGGCCTTTAAGAAACTCATTGAGGAGAAGGGATACAAGCCAGAGCAGGTCTTCAACATGGACGAGACTGGGTTGTTCTGGAAAAAAAATGCATTCCAGAACTTTCATCATGAAGGACGAACTGAAAGCCCCAGGATTCAAAGCACAAAAGGACAGAGTGACACTTATTATGTGTGGCAATGCTGCTGGCTGGATGATGAAACCCGGCCTCATTTATACATCTGCAAAGCCCAGGGCTTTGAAGAACAAAAATAAAAACACTTTGCCTGTCTTCTGGATGCATAATTCCGAGTCCTGGATTACGAAGCTCCTGACATCCAACTGGTTTCATCAGTGTTTCATCCCTCAAGTGGTAGAATACCTTCGCAAAAAAGAACTCGAATTTCGAGTGTTGCTGATCATGGATAATGCTGGCGGTCACCCTGTGGATTTGTATCATGAGGGAGTCCAGATCGAGTTCCTCCCTCCCAACACAACATCCCTCCTCCAGCCTATGGATCAAGGAGTGATTCGTGCCTTTAAGGCACTTTACACTGGCAACTGTCTTCAACAATTAGTTGATGAAATAGACGAGAATGAGGACTTCCAGTTGAAAGTGTACTGGCGCAATTTCACAATTGCATCGTGCCTGACAGTCATACACAAGGCACTTCAAGACATGAAAAAAGAAACATTTAATGCATGTTGGAAAAATCTGTGGCCAGAATGTGTTCATGATTACAAAGGGTTCTCACCGGATGAAATTCAACATGATGCTGTCAACAAGTCAGTTAAACTAGCAAAGTTAATCGGTGGTGAAGGCTTTGATGATATAACTTATGAAGAGTTCAATGACCTGATTAACGTCCACTCTCAGCCTCTAACGGACGAAGATTTGGCAGAGTTGACGAAATCTGCCAGTGAAGAAGAAACAGAGGGCCAGGAAGAACCATCACAAGAGGAAGAGGACGAGGGTCTAACTCTAGAACGGTTGGCTGAACTCATGTCAAAAGCAAAGGATTTGCAAGAGACTGCCAAGTCATGGGACCCTTACATGGTTCGTTCGCTGCAATTCTCAAATGCAATTAACTCTACTGTGTCGATCTACAAAACTCTATTCATCGCTATGAAAAAAACAACGGAAACAGCTGCCAATAACCATGTTCCTAAAGAAGGTACCCAAAATGTCAAACCAAGCCACACCCGAAGAAAGTACGACACATCCTCCTGACTCTCCTGAAGAAACAACACAACCTCTTGACTCTCCTGAAGAAATGGAGCTTTCTCCTTAAGTGCCTGAAGAGGAGGAGTAATTACCTAAAGTGCTGTAAAGCAGCAGCTAAGCTGTGCCATACTGTACATTAGTGTTATCATTATCATCGTATGGCACAGCAAATTTCATCATCATTTTATCATCATTCATTATTGGTGCACAAACAATATTACATTTTTTTTTTCAATTATTATTGCAATACAGTACGTATTTTTTTATAAATGCATACACTGTATGTACAGTGCATATTTTTGTGACCGTGTATTAATAATGTTTTTTAATTGCATATTATTACTGAATTGTACTGTACTGTATTATTATTACCTGAACTGTGCGTACTGTATTTATCTGTCTAAGTTTGCCTTTAAATTTGTTCCACTTTCTGTCAATTCTAATACATGTGTTGTACGCATAGAAAATGACTTTACGGTACAGTAATACAGTATGGGTAACTATACTATGCGGTGTTACTGTCCTCCTGTACTTACGTTTCTTTTTGATTAAAATATTGTTGCAGTACAAAATTAAAATGTGTTTACATTATCATTACTACATTAGTGAAATACATGACTGCATGCAATATTACTACATTATTACTGTATTAATGAGTAAGAGTGCCTTTAGAAAGTGTCTGGGAAGCATTTAGTACCGTATATAATCTCATACATAGAAGTTTTAAAACTGCATCCAATATTCGCGGTTTTTCGCTATTCGCGGGGGTTACGTTCTTTACCCCCCGCGAATAGCGAGGGAATACTGTATATCAAAACGAGTTTTAGTTTTTCTCTTCAGACTTCGTTGTCTTTTAAAGTCGTGTCAAGTTTATCCCTCTCACTAAAGAAACCAACAGTAATATTGTTTTCATGAGAAAGAACAATAGCATCTGATTCTGATTTGTTCTTAAGCCATTAAGTGTATCGTACGTCCATGTCTAACATGTACGTTACTTGTATCTTCATTATCCACTGGATTTTTACTGAGAATAAGTGAATTTTAAGCCTCATTAGAAAGCTTTTAAATACTGAATGAAATTATATATATGTGTGTGTGTGTGCGTGTGCGCACACATTAACTGTGGAAACATAAAGACCCCCCCTCCTCCATGTTGGTAATCGAAGAGTTAACGCGTTAGGGAAGTTCTAATTTTAACTACGTGTACAACCGTGATTCAGTCTGACAATACCAAAAAATACTTCCTTGTTTCCCAGTATTCCAGCTTGCCAGATTATTCTGTCATGGTTACGAGAACTGGGTTTAAGCCTAAAAAACATTTGAAAGATATTTCCTTGTTTCCCAATCTTCCAATTCGTGTAATTATTCCGTCATTGTCACGAGAACTGGGTTTAAGTCTTAAAAAAACAGGTGGGTGAAAGAAGTTAGATTACCACATTGGATACAGTTCTTCACAGTGCGACTTCGATGACGTTGAAGTTTTTGTTTATTTTGGTCCATAAACATCTTGTTTCTAATTTTGCTTTATTAATTGTATTATGTATTTTAAAAGCTTAGTTTGCATTAACTTCATTATTTAGTTATTAATTCTTGATTACCGGATTTCTGTTGTTGTTTTACTTCTTGGGTATTTAATTATTTCATTTTAATAGTTTTATAATTCTTCCTTTCCTGTAGAGCCCCCTTGTGGCTCACCGGTAAGTTTATTAACGTGTAACGCAGAATGTTTCGTTTCGACACCCATAGTGATCACAGTACAGATAGCTCTTTGTGTAGCTTTGCGCGTAACAACAAGCAAACCACGTTATTGGTAGGCGTACTAATTTTTCACTGCCAGGAAGTTACTGTCACACCTGTGGCACTCCTTTTCACCACCAGCCTTGTCAGGGTAAGGTGTTGCAAATTTCTTTCACGTTAGAGAATATTTAATTTTTCACACTTCACTCTAGACAAGTATATTCCCCGTCCCCCCAAAAAAATAAAACAACAAAGAAGAAGAGAGAGAGAAAAATAATTTATCATTTTAGCTGAGAATATTCATATCACATTCTGTACCAGGGACTGGTTTGTTGCTTCCCATATTCATATCACATTGTGTACCAGGGACTGGCTTGTTGCTTCCCATATTCATATCCCATTCTGTACCAGGGACTGGCTTGTTGCTTCTCATATTCATATCACATTGTGTACCAGGGACTGGCTTGTTGCTTCCCATATTCATATCACATTGTGTACCAGGGACTGGCTTGTTGCTTCCCATATTCATATCACATTGTGTACCAGGGACTGGCTTGTTGCTTCCCATATTCATATCACATTGTGTACCAGGGACTGGCTTGTTGCTTCCCATATTCATATCACATTGTGTACCAGGGACTGGCTTGTTGCTTCCCATATTCATATCACATTGTGTACCAGGGACTGGCTTGTTGCTTCCCATATTCATATCACATTGTGTACCAGGGACTGGCTTGTTGCTTCCCATATTCATATCACATTCTGTACCAGGGACTGCCTTGTTGCTTCCCATATTCATATCACATTCTGTACTAGGGACTGACTTGTTGCTTCTCATATTCATATCACATTGTGTACCAGGGACTGACTTGTTGCTTCCCATATTCATATCACATTGTGTACCAGGGACTGACTTGTTGCTTCCCATATTCATATCACATTGTGTACCAGGGACTGGCTTGTTGCTTCTCATATTCATATCACATTGTGTACCAGGGACTGGCTTGTTGCTTCTCATATTCATATCACATTGTGTACCAGGGACTGGCTTGTTGCTTCCCATATTCATATCACTTTGTGTACCAGGGACTGGCTTGTTGCTTCCCATATTCATATCACTTTGTGTACCAGGGACTGGCTTGTTGCTTCCCATATTCATATCACATTGTGTACCAGGGACTGGCTTGTTCCTTCCCATATTCATATCACATTGTGTACCAGGGACTGGCTTGTTGCTTCCCATATTCATATCACATTGTGTACCAGGGACTGGCTTGTTGCTTCCCATATTCATATCACATTGTGTACCAGGGACTGGCTTGTTGCTTCCCATATTCATATCACAATGTGTACCAGGGACTGGCTTGTTGCTTCCTATATTCATATCACATTGTGTACCAGGGACTGGCTTGTTGCTTCCCATATTCATATCACATTGTGTACCAGGGACTGGCTTGTTGCTTCCCATATTCATATCACATTGTGTACCAGGGACTGGCTTGTTACTTTAAACTGTCTTGAGCCACTGAAAGGTAAGTACAACGAGAACTAGTATGAATTACTTTGGAAGCAATCCGTCAGTTCTTTCTTTTTATATTCATGAAATCCCACGGTCCGGCATGGTGGTTGTGACGGACTGTTTCTGGCAACTGAGATACTTCAGCTTATGAGACACTACCCTTGGTCTCACTTAATGAAAGCCTCTTGTTTATTTTGTTTTAAACGTCACATGCACTGTGACGTCAGAAGTTGTGAATCAACAAGGTGATAATAAGTTTGAAGTAATGAACTTTCTAACCCTGGTGTCAAAATGTTTAAGAAGAGGAAATCATCAGTAGCCGCGGTGCTTGAAATTGTTTTAAGCAGGGATAGGGTAAATTAATTTTTGAGACCGCTGTTTTATCTTTTTTTTTTTTTTTGTGGTCACAACACCAAGCGTGGTGTGCACGTATACCCGATTCGATTTTATTACTCATCAGGATTTCTGCCGGCATACCTTCGAATTGAAGTTATTTTAGGAAAGATTGGAATAATGTAATCTTTAAGTGTGATCAAATAGACCAGCCGAAAAGAGTCTACAACCGTAATTAGCTCTCAAATCAGTAAAGATACGACGGGAGGTATGAGCTAAACCTTTGTATTTAAACAACAAACAACAGTTTTGTGAATTGTGGGTAATCAAGTTTGCTTCACGTGCGTGGGAACCATCTTACTTCAATATTATACAGCGACATGTTGTGTTTTGTTATGTTTTGCAATAAACGACACAATTGAGAAAAGTTTTAGTTTTTTGAATTGGAACACATAATATAGTCTTTATTTTCAAAATGGGATACAATTATACTCCTAAGTTTGAATTAGACTTAAAACGTATCCATGAAATTCATCACAATACAAATACATGTATAAGGGAAATGTCGAAGGCCACTGATGTGTAACAACTTTTTCTATTCGTATCTAGGAGACCCAGGCATGGCCAGGTGGTTCAGGCGCTATACACTCAGGGGTTGCGACTTCGAATCCCCGTGACACCAAACACGCTCGTCCTTTAAGCCGTGGGGGCGTTATAACGTAATGGTCAATCCCACTAATCGTTGGTAAAAAGTTGATGGTGGGTGGTGATAACCAGCTGCCTTCTTACAATGCTAGAATAGGGACGTATAATAGTCCTCGTGTAGATTTGCGCGAAATTCAAGAACAAAACAGCTTGGATTATCTCAGACTTGATCTTATCTTACATGCTTAAAATAAGGAAGGCTTTGTGGTTCCACTCAGTGTTTAGTATTTTACATGTTTACTTATCCAGTACTTTTTATATACCTGTTTAGACGCTTATTATTTCTAGAGAGATCTATAAACATATTCGTAGTTTCATGTACGAATCACACATTTTAAGGGAGTTGATTGTTTTTATAGGAACATCAGTAATTTAGTTTGGTTCGTTAAAAACACAAACAGTAATTCTTGTTGTTTCTTTCTTCTAGTTCTCTGTGCAAAGAATCTGGCCAAAAAGGACTTCTTTAGTAAGTATATTTAAAATCATGTTCTGGGTTGCTATTGTTGGCAGTTTGTATTTTGAACGTTATTCTGTTATCTTGCATTATTTATTATTTAACAATATTGGAAATCCAAGGTCGCAAAGATTTCAAAATATTATGGTTTTGCACAATATAAACCAAGTTATATATACCGTTTCTAAGTTTCTACAGTTTATCTTTGTTAAAACCAAGTTAAATATTCCGTTTCTAAGTTTCTACAGTTTATCTTTGTTAAAACCAAGTTAAATATTCCGTTCCCTATCCTCACCGGTTTTTGTGATAGAATTAGCGACTCGAGTTCTGAAACGTATGTTTTCAATATATGTATAATTTAATATGCCATATTAAATATTGTATATTTTTTTTGTGAACTGTTAAATTGTGTGTGTTTGTACAGGTAAAGTTTATGCCATGGGTTTTAAGACGCACTGCTCTCCTGTTCTACGTGATACTGCTAACATTTAAACTTTATAACATAAATTATCACAACAAAATGAATATATGTTAATGCGCCCAATTCTTCTAAACGATGGATATATAATAATAAAGTTACGTTGTTTTTTTTTGTTTAATTGCCATGCACAAACAATGATTGAAAATCGACAGCGTTTTAAAACACCATTAATTTAACAAGACATATATATGGTTCATGGTAACTTACTGGCCTTTCTGACGTTGCAGTTTCATTAAGTAGAATGATGGTTGCCAGAAGTGATGTATTCTATTTCCAGGAATAATTCACATCCGTTTAGGGGGGGAGTCATATAGTAAGATGTTTAAAAGATGTCAAACTTACAGCGTTACCCACGAAGTTGGAAAAATTCCACAGCAGGGCTTTTAGAGGACTACAGTAGGTTTCTAATTTTTACCCTCTAGCCTGTTCAGAGACAGTGTTGAGACCCACAAAGTCATTACAGTGAAGCTGTGTGTTGTTACCACCTGGTAACGTTAACAAGAATATGAAATTAACAAATGCGTACAAGCCAAAATGTCGTAAATTTTTAGACGCATCTTGAAGTGAACAGACTGAAGAGATTCGAATTACAGTGGTTCCATCACGTATCTGTCGAGTCTCAGTCTAATTAAAAGTGGTCTTTCCTTGGACATTGGAAGTCTTGTTGACAGCTTGCTCCAAATGAATCATCCAAGTTTATCTTTGTTGTCATTCGCAAAGTTTGGTTTGATGCAATTTAAAGAGTCTGGAAACATTGAATAATGATTACTGTTAATTAGAAATTATATTTAATTACCCTCTATTGTTCATTATTGAAACCTCATAAAGCTATATTTTCGTATTGTTATTTGGATTTTGAAAAAGAGACAAATCATTTGTATTGGTGCGTTAGTTGTAACTTACGCTGTAAATTTAAACTAATTTCAGTGGAAGTCATAACTAGATCATTGGGGATTATCGTTAGTTAAGTAACTGATATAACTAAAAACACTAAACAGTAAGGTGTTTCAAGCCACTGCTGTGGAACAACAGTCGTAAAGTTGCTCTGCTGTGAAAGAAGTTAATGACCCGTATAGAGACAAATCATTGATGCCTCGAACTGACACGTCACACGCATTTGGGTACAAGAAGTTTTGATAGAACACACAATGATACAAAGTTAAACTATTTACATATAGTCATGGGTACGAACCCTGCAATCAGTCGCTTTCGTATTTTTGCCATTGTTTTTTTCTCTTTTTCAAACCTACATATTCTCCAAACACCTCGAATACCAATAGCCATAAATATCCCTGCACCAGTTACGTCTTAATATCTTCGAAATATTATCACAATTTCCACCCTGATGAAAGACAATATATTAGTATATTATGATAATATGACTTAGGCCAGCACTACGTAGCTCTGTCCAGGGTGTGGTCATTCATGGGTTAAAATTTTCTGTTGCTGAAGTTGAAAACATTGATAATTCTTGTTGAAGGAAGGTTTCGAATATTAATCCTTAGTTTTAGACCGAAGCTTGAAGAACTGGAACATCTGTGTCTGTTTTGACACATTTCAATATGTCCTACCATCAGGAATAATGTCGGAAAACTGATGTGTGTACAAAAGATGAGAAAAACAATTACGTAAATGTATGTCGTCTACTAAGATGTATTTGGTTTATCGTGTTTTATGGATGTGTATTGATTTCTGTGCTATTCAAATTTATATATAAAATAAGAAACAGCAAAAACAAACATTTCTCTGTTGCTACATTTCTGAATCATAATTTTCATGTAATGCTGTTTGATCACTATGATTTTTTAAAACTGATGTTTATGTTTATGTCGTTTGATGGAACTGAACATTGTGTTACACTTATATTTGAAAGGAACATATAATAAGTATGTTTGTACATGGTTTTGAGTTTTGAATAGGGTATGGTATGTAATTAAAAAAAATCTTTATAAATTCAGTGTTTTTGTTACATTGTGAGTTCTATTAACAAGTACAAAACGTGGATCAAAAACTTGTACGAAGTTGTTTTATTTTTAATTAGTGCGTAAAAATATCTGACAGTTTAAGATGGGGTGGGGACTCACAGTATTCCTGAGGGGTTTCCAAGAATTAGAATAGTATTACAGCTACACCATGTTTGTTATTCGTTCAATTCAACACACACAGCAGCGGTTATAAGCCATTTGATACGACAGTTGTTGTGTATACGCCTTGAGCAAGCTGGTAAAGAATGTTTGCAATTCTATTTTGTTGTTATTCAATAGTGTCAGGCCTGTGACATTTTCAACCACTACAGTCTATGTTATCTTAGTATATTATACATTATATGTATGTTAATCATTCTTCTAATTGTAGTAAAGGGACTAAATAAAGAATGTAGCGTTAAAAATGCCATAGGCCTAATACAAATATTTTGTGAAAAGTACAATTGTGTATATGGTGTTGAGTTTTGTCTCGTTTTAATAATATAACAGTATTGTTGGTTAGTTACTGTTTTATTTTACTAACCATTCATTGTGTTACTTAGGTTTTATTTTAAACGTATGATAAACTACTGTTACGAGTGAACGTGCCCTTTATGTGTGGGAATTGGTGAAGGATTGACGGGTCTGGAATTTAAATATAACGTGCCAAGAGCGGTTTTAGGTCACATTGGTATTCTAGACCATGTAACGTTCAGCACCTGTTTAGTTTCTAATAGACTGACCTTTGTCACCTGCCAAGGCTGTTTGATTTTGTAAGTTTAATTTAATACTTATAAAACCCAAGTACTAATTGCATTATTGAAAAGAAAAAGAAAGTGCCCGAAGGGTTTACTCTGCTTTGAAAATTTGTAAATAAAATATCGTTTACATATCTGCTGTGGAACTTTCATAATGACTGATGATCGATATATGAAGTTTTAGAAAACACCACTAAACAAGAGTAATCACAGTAATTGCATATCCAACTGTCTCGTTTCGAGATTGCATGCATTTAGATTGGATAACGTAGAATTTCACCTTCCTACATCCAGAATGGTCAAAGATTCGGATCAGTTTTTGTAGTGTGATGATGAGTTTTAACCTTAACATGTCCATGAAATTTGGTACAAATCCAATCAAACTTAGCAGATTTATTAACCAAAAACAGGAAAGATGTCCTATCTTCACCTTATAAAAAATCATGAAATTTGGTACAAATCCAATCAAACTTAGCAGATTTATTAACCAAAAACAGGAAAGATGTCCTATCTTCACCTTATAAAAAATGCTTCAAAGTGATCCAGAATCCGGACCAAATTTGGAGAAGAGTGTTCCATATTGACTTCCCATTTTGTGTAAAAGTTTCGTGTACTTTGGTCTATTAGTTTTCGAGATACTCGCACACACACCAATTGCAATACCCTTCCTGAGCGAGGGTAACAGAATACACATTAACAGTTTTACCTCCATTTTCAGAGTTGTTAATGACAAGAAGACTGTGTGTGGGGCATTTGGATCTTCTGATTGTTTTTGTAACAACATTGTTTTTTTACATTCTTTAAGACATTTTGATTCTCTGAGTATTGTAATAACATTGCCTATTCTTTAAAACATTTTGAATCTCTGATTATTATTGTAAAAACATTATTACATTTTCCTTTGAAAGTGAATTCTTGCATCTTATGGCTTAACTTCGACATTATAAGATGTTTGTATTAAATGGTCGAACCCTTTACCCTATCCCATTGTCTCAACAGTAAATCTGTAGGCTTACGACGCTAAAAACCGAATTTCGATACCAGTGGTGGGCAGAGCGCACATAGTTCAACATGTAGCTTTATGCCCAAGAACAACGAAAACCAAAATTAAATTAAAGGGTCAAATTATGACCTGATGTAAAAAGGTGGTTCATTACTAACTGTCATTTATGGTAGAATTTATAAATTCTGAAACAAACACTTAAATAGAAATCAATATCAAACACGTATTGTTTTATTAATTTATTAAATAGTTTTTAAAACGTTGTGGTTTAAGATGCATTTCAGTCTTGCAAAAAAAGCGTCTGAACAAGGGGTGTCATTATGTATTATAAAAATCCTGTAGTTTTATTCTCATTATAAGCCAACTCGCAGAAGTTGGAATTAGTTACAGCTCACACCATAATTACCACGTGATTGGTCAGTGTTTTATTTCTCCAGTGTATGAACTTGAAGTAAAGCGTCGTGAAGGAGCAGTCAATTTTGTTCTATGTGCGGAAGAATCAAAATATAAGTCGATTTATATGTTCATTAAGAAATCGTTGCTTTTGGTTTACTTGTTAAATTAATTTGGTTTTATTAGTGATATCAGTCAACCATATTTCGTGGTTAGTTTAGTGCAAAATTCTAGATAAAGGGTATCTGTGTTTGCAACTTTAAACAGAATTGTTGTATCTTTGACTTTATAGTATGAATCGAAAGATTTTGAAAAAGTCCAGCGCGTTTTTTTTTTTTTTTTTCAGTGGTCGAGCTTGTGGTATATTTATAGCACACGTTAGCCTCTTGTCGCTATAGTCTCTGTGGTTAGGGTTAGTAACCGATGTTTACTTAAAGAACACATTATCCTATTGTTGCTATAGAAGCTGTGTAGTTAGGGTTAGCTACTTTTAATCGGGTTGTGTAGTCGAAAGCTGAGATTTCTTCATTATCACAGGGCTACGTACAATCTTATCTGTACCAGTAATGTAAGAATAAAAACAACTAAAGAATGGATGCTTTGTAAAAAAAATATCAGTTTTTATTACTGTATTTTTAGTAATTGTTTAATGCCGCGTGTTTGGTAAACATCTATTTTAACCTAAAGAAATAGTGGGCAATTATTAGACAACGTGGTTTTGGGTTTAATCGCGTATTGTTTTACATATCTGTGTAGGTGAAGGTTTTTACAGAATTGTAGTTTTTTTTATTAACTCGCAAAAATTCGTGTAGTGTTAAAACAAAGATTCCGTTAAATATTCGAATTGGAACAAAATATTGAAAGTGTCTGAAACAAAACTATCTTAAGTGTTCGAACAAAAACAGTTATTGTACAAAATATTTGAAACGGCAGATTACATGGGATATTTCAATCAAAATAATGTAAAAAAATGAAATATTCAATAATCAGAATCCAAATAAAATTCTACAAAACATTTGAGTTAAAATGTATTTAACGAAACCACAAAATTTAGAACGTTCAAAACGAAGTCATTCTAATTAGAATAAAACAAAAACGTATTGGAGTGAACAACGAACATTGACGACTTTCACACATGTCATCTTTTCTAGATTAATTTGGTTAGTATAACCCCTGTAGTTTGGGTTGTTAGTGCGACCACATATACTGTACTTATGACGACTTATGTACAGTTTTATGGATCAGGAATGGTCTTAGTTGTGTCTTATACCCATAGTTGTTTTTGTGTTATCAAGAAATTAGGTTTTGTCAAGATGACATATGCATTCTTGTCAGATGCTGCGTTTGTAAGATTTTTTTTTAATCTGTGGGGGAAAAGGGAAGAAAATTATTAGTCGAAGGGCAGAAATAAGTTATACTTAAGTAATACTTCTGTGTTATTGTGAGTCCACATGAAAGTTTTGAAAGTATTTCGGATGGGTGGGCTGTTTGGGGAAGAGGCAGAGCTCTTAATGGACGACCTGCGATCTTGGTGGACACGACCCTGTATGGACAGATTTAGTAACGTCATCAGTTAGGTATATGTATATTTACTGCAGGCATTTCTGGAGTTCCCTGGTTTGGTGTGGCTTAATCATTAATGGACTGGAGTTCCCTGGTTTGGTGTGGCATAATCATTAATGGACTGGAGTTCCCTGGTTTGGTGTGGCTTAATCATTAGTGGACTGGAGTTCCCTGGTTTGGTGTGGCTTAATCATTAGTGGACTGGAGTTCCCTGGTTTGGTGTGGCTTAATCATTAGTGGACTGGAGTTCCCTGGTTTGGTGTGGCTTAATCATTAGTGGACTGGAGTTCCCTGATTTGGTGTGGCTTAATTATTAGTGGAATGTGAATACCAGAATTGTGATTCATGTATCATTGCCCCTAGATTCGCGCTTATTGCTTTGGAGCCATGAACGAGTATAAGAGCAACAGTCTAATTGCACTGTTATGTTATACCAGAGGAGTCCAAGAGTTGTTGGTCAGTGCTGTTGGCTAGCTGTCTTCCCTGTTCTATCATATAAGAATTAGAGAGAATATTCAAGGATGGCTTATTGTAACTTTGCATAAATATCCAAAATAAAAAAAAAAGTTAAAAATATTTGCCAGGTGCTGGAATCTCACGTAGGTCTACGGATTGTGGGATCGAAACTCGCATGCTCGAGCTTTCAGACATGGGGGTTGTTATAATGTAATGTTCAGCCCTACTACTAGTTTTATAAAATAATAGCCCAAGGATTGCAGTGTCGGTGTTGAGCAGCAGCTGACAGAATTTTATGGTAAATGTGACGCAACAACAACTTTTGTCATCTAATTTTTTAACGTTTTCTGTGAATAATTTCAAACATTAAGATTTTATAGAAAAATACTGCTAATAAAAAAACTAGAGTTCTTACAGATAACTTTCTTCGCCTAGTTTGAGAAGCCAGTTACAACTGAATTTATTAAATAGTTGTAATGGACGACATCTAAAAGTCAACCATCATCTGATGTATTTTATTTTGTTATGTACACGTGCATTGGTTAAGGAAAATCAAAGAGAAAGTGGGGGTAGATAATATTACACTTCTAGTTTCCATTTGTAAGTTCCAACAAGTATTTTAATGTTTCCATGAAAACTTCCATAATTCTCCGTTTAGTCACTTTTGCTGTAGTAGTATAATTAATTGACACACAAGTTTTAATCAAAATGTGCTTGAAGTTTAAAACTAACAAACAATTTCAAACTACCTGTAGTTTGGTTTTGGATTATTGTGTATTTTGACATCGGTTTTTTTGTAATTAACGCAAAGCTATAGAATAAGCTATATGTGTTGAGCCTATCACGGGTATTGAAACCCGGTTTCTAGCGTTCTAGATTTACCGCTCTATCACTGAGGGGTTTAGCGCCAGAGGGACAGTGAAATTTATTACTTTAAAATGCGTCAAATTATTTTAAATTTAGACATTTCTTCGTTCGGAATAAACTGAAACTGTATAGTTGTTTGGATTAGTTTACCGTATTTGCTGGTAATATATGATACAGTTTGTATTTGTTTTGTATGAATTGTGTTTGATTTTGACAGTTGAATAGTATATAGTTAGTATGTGAGAAACTACCGCAGGTTTACCTTGATGTTTGTAATTTTATAATTAAAAATATCTAAGTATAGGTTTTTACTGCAGTAAGAAGGTTTGCTTTCTCCCATTTTAAGTGCAGTGATATCTTCAGAATGGACGAAAGTCGTTGTTTTCGTTAACAGATACACATATGGCGACTTCTTTAAACGCGTTATGGCATTACTTAACCCTAGTTTGCCACTTAGAGACGATTTGTATCCATATCCCCTGAGTATTTTGTTGTTGTTTTTCGAAAATTCGATAAACAAGTTTCCTTCTGAGTCAGTGGTAACTTTACGCTTTTACAACGTTAAAATCCAATATTCGATTTCCCGCAATGGACAAGGACAGATGTATTATTGTGTTGCTTTGCACTAAGTAAACAAAGTAAACACATTTATTGAACATTAACTTTTACAGTTGCTTTTGGCGTGTCTATGGTTTACATCACTTTATAAAATATTTAAACTTCGTTTTAATCTATACTTAGTCCTAGTAGTTCATTCTATTTTTGATTAAGGCACTCGACTCGTAATCTGAGGGTCGCGGGTTTGAATCCCCATAACTCCAAATATGCTTGACCTTTCGACCGTGGGGACGATATAATGTGAAGGTCAATCCCACTATTCGTTGGTAAAAGAGTAGCCCAAGAGTTGGCAGTGGGTAGTGGTGACTAGCTGCCTTCCATCTAGTCTTACACTGCAAAATTAGGGACGGCTAGAGCAGATAGCCCTCGTGCAGCTTTGCGCGAAATTCAAAACAAACTAAACTATTTTTGAGTAACTTTTTTTTTTTAGCTGTATCGGACGGCCCAAATCTTTTAAAACTTCAGTTCTGTAATTAGCGAAATAAAACGTTTACTTATTACGTTATAATTGTGAAAAATGTATGTTTTGAAAACCACAAATGTTATAATTAAACATATTTTATTTTTCATGTAGATTTTTTTTTAGTATTCGGAATTTGTGCTTGTCGTAAATTTGTAGATTATACTCTTTTATACACGTTCTAACCTTGTACCCGCGGTTGGTAGGGGACTTACAAAGCAGAAATTAAGGGCACGATCCCTGATGTTGGCACAACATATGTAACTCATTAAGCTGTTGTTTACTTACCGGTAACCGAATGTTCCTCAGTTCGTGTTATCAAATGAACTGTGCATCAGTTTTGTGATTTTGTGTTCAAGCATATCAGGTATTACCGTTGCAGTCTACACAGATTTGTGTCACCTGACGCCTTTTGAACGCAGGTTTTCCCGGTGGTACACACACATATCAGCTGTTGTTGTATTAAAAGACAAACAGATGTAGCGGTGATGACAGGGTGGCCTTCCCTCTGTTGAATAACTGAGAATTAGGAACGACTGTTGAGAGCTATTGTAACTTTCTGATCCATGTCGTAGTTACGTTGTTTTCGCGCTTTTCTGTACAAAATGCTCGGAGCTTCGACTCCAAGAAATCAGTAGCAACAAAAAGTGTGGAATTGTTTGTTTGGAATACGTAACGTAACTCATTGTTGGCTATTTCTAACATTTCCTAACTATTTGTTTGGAATACGTAACGTAACTCAATGTTGGCTATTTCTAACATTTCGTAATTGTTTCTTTGCTAATTCAGTAACTAAAATTCAATACTAACTAGTAATAAAATCTCTCTTCACAAAACAAGTAATTTTTATTCCATAAGTATTATAATAACATATTTAAATATCCAAGTTTCACAGTGTGAGATTTAATTATGCTTTCTGTACGTAAACTAAACCCTAAATTAAAGCAACGGTTTCCAAATTTTTAAGTTCCGACCTAATTACGTCATCCCGAATCAGCTCGACACCATCTGTTCGGAAGTTTATTTCAACCGGCCCATTCAACTTTTTTTCTTTTTTTTTGCTACATAGCCCTCCTCTCTCAAATTCACTACCCCTCCAGAGTCTGTAATAACTATAGGTTCAGGAACTTAAAGTATTGGAAGGAACCAAACTTCGTTTTATGAATAAGGCGCTATCAACCTTTTGTTTCGTAACATAGTCGACTGTAGATCGTTGCGTATATTTGTTCTCTACGTCGAGAGTCGTATGGCCAGTCGTAAATAGGTCGACGTACCTTTGCATCCCAGCGGGGAACTCCCGTATAATAAAGTAAACATGTTATCAGCTGTGTGGGCGTGGCATATGGTGTAATAACTGTTTGTTCTTAAAGAAGTTGATTTTGTTTCTAAAGAGCTTAAAGTAAAGAGAGTAAAACGGTCTGTCAGCCACACCACATCTGCCATGTCTAGTGCTGATTTGGCCTTGGTAAAGAGTAGGTTTTATCACTTTTATACAAGTCATTTAGATAACAAAATTAGTTTACAGATTACTATGTATTTATTTAAATTACTACTAGCATGAAATACACATTCTGCAAAGTGAATTTGTCAGTGACTCTCTTATGATTCACAGAGATTCCAATGTACTTCTACAGTATTCCCAGTTATCTCTGTAGCTACCTCAAGGTGGTTTGTATCTGCTAAAACCTGTTAAGACACCCACCAATGTTACACAAGAACCTGTACTCCAATTAATCTTACTAGTTTGTGAGTAGGATATGAATCCAGTTTGAAATGTAGTGTTTCCGAGAGTACAAAGTCCAAAGCCAGATTTGGGTTCAGTGATTCTGAAAACCCATTCATCATGTCTGGGTTGACCTTTTGAGAGCGAGACTGCCTTTCTCCATCTGTGTTTATAAAAGGACAACCCCAGGTCACTTTGTGTCTGCCTGTCCAGTTGGGTCATACTATCTCCAAAATTGTGTTTGTGCAGACAAACAAACCAATTCAAGCAACTTAACACATGATTGCTCTTTACTTTTATTTGAATTAAATTTATCCATTTTTCAAAAATCAGGCACTAGCAACTTGCCATACTTTTCCTAGTGGAAGGAGTGGCTACAGCATCAATGAGAGAAGACTACATGAGTAATTCTTAGAATTTAAGAGAGAAATTAAATGTTTGTTTACTGCAGTATATGAGGTAGTCTTATTTAAAGTGAAAGCTTCTGCTTCCTTCATACTTTAAGGATGTCTCCTTTGGCCAAGGATGACAATACCTTTATAAAAAACAATCTACTCAACAAAAATTAGGCTTAATAAAATTGTGGTTAAATAAAAACTTAATTATTCTTTCAAACATGAAATTATTTTTTTTAGAGAGAACTTCCTGAAATAGTTAAATTCTTTGTTTGCTTTTGACTGAAAGAAGTGTCAAGTAAGATAACTGTGTATTAATTTCCAAAATTTGTGAATTAATATGCAACATTCATGATAAAAGATGATTATAATGTCATTCAGTTCTGTTCTTTCACCATTTAGTGATGAAAAGCATTAATGTACAGCTAGCTGCATGTTTAACCTAACATGTGTTTCGTAATATTAATTTTAACCGTTTACAATATGTTTTGTTTAATTAGGTACAGCTGTATAATACATAATTTGTATTGGTGACTGGAACCATGCATGGTGTTTATTAAGTCTGATACATAGTTTACTTCATCAGTTGTAACCACATGTGACGTGTATTATCTTCCTAGATACAACTGTATGTACATACACAGTTTTAATAATATTTTTTATTAATACTTTAAGTTCTCATTTATATCATAATTGGATGGTTTATTGATAGATTTGTGCTATTCATTAGTAGTCAACCAGTATAACATCTTTTATGAAATGGACTTGATTCAACAGTCTTTGTTAATTTCATGTATAGTGTCAGAACAGCAATATAGAATTGTATTTCTGAAAGCCCTTGACATCATCAGGTGTTGCCACACGGAGGTCGCCAGTACCTCCCAATAAGTGGCATCTAGGACATGAATTTATGATGTGTTTAGTTGTTTGATTTGGAGGTTCACAGTCATGTGGGGTGTCTTTAATTTACCATTTGTGCAGCAGGTAGCCTCATCTTGTTTGTCTGGTGAAGATCCCCTTACACTGGAGATCAAGTCATGAAACTTACCATTCATGCAGCAGATAGCCTCATCTTGTTTGTTTGGTGAAGATCCCCTTACACTGGAGATCAAATCATGAAACTTACCATTTGTGCAGCAGATAGCCTCGTCTTGTTTGTTTGGTGCAAGTCCCCTTACACTGGAGATCAAATCATGAAACTTACCATTTGTGCAGCAGATAGCCTCGTCTTGTTTGTTTGGTGTAAGTCCCCTTACACTGGAGATCAAATCATAAAACCTCTTTTGCCAAGTCTTGGATAGGGTGCCAGTTTCTAATGTCACAGTTGACCACAAATATTTCCAACAAGGAATAGGATACTTGGGTACAGGAAGGGTTTTGCAAATCTTCATTGATTGACATTACAGGATTTGCTATAAATTGCTTAAATGTTTTAATAACCTTCTGCTGATGATGGTTTGATGGTGGATCAGTTTAATTTGATGGTTACTAAGATCTTTTATTACCTATATTATCCATTGTGCAGTACTATATTATGGTGGCTTCAGATACTTGGTATTTTCCCTTTATAGACACACACAGTATATATAATGTATGTATGTAAATATTTATATGTTGTAGTAACTTGTCATTTTTATTCTACTTTACATATGCTTGTTTTTTAAAAATTAAGATTTTTTTAGTATTTTTATAGGAAATTAGCAATTGCATGATGAAAACATTTAAACAAATGTATATTCATGTGTTGTTGTACATTAGGACTTCCAGATCCTTTCTGTAAGGTCAGTGTTGATGGATCAGGTCAGTGCCACTCAACAGATACCATCAAGAACACACTAGATCCAAAGTGGAACCAACACTATGACCTGTAAGAAAAGTACCTTTTTAACATCTTGTTCTTTACTTCTGTTCAAACAAGCTTGCTAGATTACTAGTAATCTACTTCTACTAGTAGAAGACCCATTGCTAAAGAATGTTAAATCTTTGAACCTTTAATTTTTTTATCATTCTGCTGGAATTAGTTTGGAGTAATTATCACTTTCATAACATTTGGAGTAATTATCACCTTCATAAAGTTTGGAGTAATTATCACCTTCATAACATTTGGAGTAATTATCACCTTCATAACATTTGGAGTAATTATCACCTTCATAACATTTGGAGTAATTATCACCTTCATAACATTTGGAGTAATTATCACCTTCATAAAGTTTGGAGTAATTATCACCTTCATAAAGTTTGGAGTAATTATCACCTTCATAAAGTTTGGAGTAATTATCACCTTCATAAAGTTTGGAGTAATTATCACCTTCATAACATTTGGAGTAATTATCACCTTCATAACATTTGGAGTAATTATCACCTTCATAACATTTGGAGTAATTATCACCTTCATAACATTTGGAGTAATTATCACCTTCATAAAGTTTGGAGTAATTATCACCTTCATAAAGTTTGGAGTAGTTATCACCTTCATAACATTTTCACTTTCTTTATAAAAACAAATGAATAACAACATGACTTGGATTAGTTTTCATCCAAAAGACACAAATGTCATCAGATGCTATAACTGTTCTACAAATAAACCAGGATTTTCAGCCACCTGCTGGCAGTGTCCACTTGGCTTTAAGTTAAGATGTTTGCATTAGTACTTTTGTTGGCTTTATGATATTTATAGTTGTAAAATATTGAATTTTTAGGCCTGAAGTGTAAAATATTATTGGTTATAACAACAAAATTTGCTTAATATAGGTATGCAACTGTGATTTCAAAAGATTAACTTCTAAATTTGTTCTTCACATAATTATTATTGATGTATTTATATATTACTCTATTTGTTTCTAACATTTTTCATTTAGAATTAAATGTAGCTGTTTCTCCATCTTGTTAAACAAACATGTGGCTCTTTTAGTTTTTTTTTCTTGGTTAATGCCTAGTCTTCTCAGCTGATTTGTTACATCAGTGTCCAGTCATCCTGGCTGGTTTGTTGTGTCAGCATCCAGTCATTCTGGCTGGTTTGTTACATCAGCATCCAGTCATCCTGGCTGGTTTGTTACATCAGCATCCAGTCATCCTGGCTGGTTTGTTACATCAGCGTCCAGTCATCCTGGCTGGTTTGATACATCAGCGCCCAGTCATCCTGGCTGGATTGTTACATCAGCGCCCAGTCATCCTGGTTGGATTGTTACATCAGCGCCCAGTCATCCTGGCTGGTTTGATACATCAGCGTCCAGTCATCCTGGCTGGTTTGATACATCAGCGTCCAGTCATCCTGGCTGGTTTGATACATCAGCGTCCAGTCATCCTGGCTGGTTTGTTACATCAGCGTCCAGTCATCCTGGCTGGATTGTTGCATCAGCGCCCAGTCATCCTGGCTGGATTGTTGCATCAGCGCCCAGTCATCCTGGCTGGATTGTTGCATCAGTGTCCAGCCATCCTAGTTGATATATTAAGATAATGGGTAATCAGTTTGATAAGTATACGTCAATGGCTAGTCAACTTTATCACTATGCTAAATTAACATTTTCAAAATGTGTTTGACATTACACCTTAAGAAGTATTCTTTAATACAAAGAATAAAAGTGTATTCATAAATTGGTCTAAACATCCTCATCACATGGTTAAATGAATGGCTATAAACATTAGAGTGTCATATGTTAGATATGTTTTAAACATTTCAGTTTTAGTGCTGGTCACAAGGATGTCACCATAACATATAAAAATTTAATACCAATTCAAGAGAAATCTCTAGTTATTCACTGTCATGTTTCAAACTTTGGAAGGGGAGCACTAGAAAATCAAAAAATTGGTTATTAAATAAAAAAAGTTAAATTATTATAGCAGAAAATGTGTGTATGGGTGTGTTGTTCACTAACTTGATGTACTGTGTGTATATTTATATGTGGGTGTGTGGTTCACTAACTTGATGTACTGTGTGTATATTTGTATGTGGGTGTGTGTTTCACTAACTTGATGTACTGTGTGTATATTTGTATGTGGGTGTGTGGTTCACTAACTTGATGTACTGTGTGTACATTTGTATATAGGTGTGTGGTTCACTAACTTGTTGTACTCTGTGTATATTTGTATGTGGGTGTGTGGTTCAGTAACTTGTTGTACTCTGTGTATATTTGTATGTGGGTGTGTGGTTCAGTAACTTGTTGTACTCTGTGTATATTTGTATGTGGGTGTGTGGTTCATTCATCAGAGAAGCATGTGAGTATTGTCAAGTTACACAGACGTAGGTATGTGTACAAACATTTCAGGAAAAATCACATCATAAAAATTAATTTTGGATTTAAACTGTCAAAAAGTTGGAAACAGTGAAAATAAGGTTTAGAAAAAATACAAAAATGTTATGATGTTTCAGTGTTAGGAATGAGGCTTATTAAAGATATGTAGATTTGTGTATGGATGCATGGTGTTTCAGAATGATAACTAACTAAGATGAGATGTAGAAAATAACATTCTGATGTTTCACCAAATTAATAAGGCATCATCAAGTGATAAGATACAGACTTTGATATATTGAAGTATCTGAATTCTGATTTGTGATTGGTTGTTTTTTTGCTGTTGTTGAATCTGATGCAACAAGCTTTTGTTCATTAAGGTATATTGGAAAGCAAGATTCTGTTACTATTAGTGTATGGAACCACAAGAAGATTCATAAAAAGAACGGAGCTGGATTTCTGGGCTGTGTGCGGATCATGTCTAATGCAATCCAGCTTCTCAAAGACACTGGCTGTAAGTGAATGAATTGTTTTGAATTTGAACTTGTAATTTTTGAATATGTGTAATAGTGTGTGTGTGGAGTTTAAATTCTGTAGGTTGGATGTGCTGGAAAACGTAATTTTAGAAGTTTTATTTTCTAAAGCAGTGAATATGTTTATTAGTGTAATGATGCAAGTTAACCATTATAGTAAAATAATTATTACTTTTTGTAGAATTTGTCAAAATGTAATACATGCCCTAAAATCATTCATAAACACTTCCATTTTGAGCAAGTTTGAATTGGCTGTAACATATAATGCTTTTTCACTTATTTATTTATTACTATTATTATCTTTAAGTTGCTTTTCATATTTTAGTATCTTATTTTGTTCTCTCTAAAGAATATTTAATAATAGACAATTTCAGCTAAATAGGTATTTTGTTGTGTTCCATAAAATCTTCTTGACATATCTGACTTAAAGGCTTAAGGGTTATAAAAGCTGTTTGAAGTAACGGACTTGTAGGTTTTAAGTTGATAAAAGTTGTATGGAGTGAGTGACTTGTGTGTTTGTTAATAGCTTATGATATAACTGACTTTTAGGTTTAGCTGGAAAATAATTACATGCTGCATGTATCACTCACTATAATTGTTGAGGTTTAGTCATTACTTGCAATGTTTATTATAATGTGTATTTTTCTGTTTTAGCACTGAATCGGTGATGTAACTCAGTACTCCTGATTATAATATATTTTGACATGTTACATAACAACTATATAGTTCTTGGACTTTTGAAATATAAAACAAATTGTGTTTTTTGCAGTGAGCATTTTGTTTGTTATTTTTTAAAATTTCAAATTCAGATCAAAGGTTAGACCTCTGTAAAAATAATTCTGATGACCAAGAAGTGGTACGTGGCCAGATAGTGGTCAGCCTTATGTCTAGAGATGGACATGGTTCAGGGAGTCAAAATGTAGTCATGGATACTGTGCAAAGTCTTTCTTCTCCTGAGGAACTTCCTGAAGGGTAAGTAAGCTATCAGGTCTGCAGACACTTATACAGGATAGATACATTCATTAGTACATATACTCAGTATGTGAACTTGATGTTTATCATATTGTAAAGAACATCCAAAATAACTATTGACATTGGATTCTGGCTGTAATGAAACCACTACACTTACTTAGGTACATTGGTAGAGCAACCCATCCTCAACTGCTTTATACTCCTGCCACACTACACAAATAACTTTTGAGGCAAATTGTAATGAAATGCCATAAACATAATATTTGTTACTAACATAACTAAATATGTTGTATGTCATTATAATTCCTTTTACCAAAATGTAAGTATTAAAGCTGCCTCTCTCTGATTTATTTAAGTATGTGAATACAAGTATTGAAGTTACCTCTCTATGTTCTAGTTAAGTATGTGAATACAAGTATTGAGGTTGCCTCTCTATGTTCTAGTTAAGTATGTGAATACAAGTATTGAAGTTACCTCTCTATGTTCTAGTTAAGTGTGTAAATACAAGTATTGAGGATGTCTCTCTATGTTCTAGTTAAGTGTGTAAATACAAGTATTGAGGTTGTCTCTCTATGTTCTTGTTAAGTATGTGAATACAAGTATTGAGGTTGTCTTTCTATGTTCTACTTAAGTATGTAAATACAAGTATTGAGGTTGTCTTTCTATGTTCTACTTAAGTATGTAAATACAAGTATTGAGGTTGTCTTTCTATGTTCTACTTAAGTATGTGAATACAGGTAGTGAGGTTGTCTCTCTATGTTCTAGTTAAGTGTGTAAATACAAGTATTGAGGTTGTCTCTCTATGTTCTAGTTAAGTATGTGAATACAAGTATTGAGGTTGTCTCTCTAAGTTCTAGTTAAGTATGTGAATACAAGTATTGAGGTTGTCTCTCTATGTTCTAGTTAAGTGTGTAAATACAAGTAGTGAGGGTGTCTTTCTATGTTCTACTTAAGTATGTAAATACAAGTATTGAGGTTGTCTCTCTATGTTCTAGTTAAGTATGTAAATACAAGTATTGAGGTTGTCTCTCTGTGTTCTAGTTAAGTGTGTAAATACAAGTATTGAGGTTGTCTCTCTATGTTCTAGTTAAGTATGTGAATACAGGTAGTGAGGATGTCTCTCTATGTTCTAGTTAAGTATGTGAATAGAAGTAGTGAGGATGTTTCTCTATGTTCTAGTTAAGTGTGTAAATACAAGTAGTGAGGATGCCTCTCTATGTTCTAGTTAAGTATGTAAATACAAGTATTGAAGTTACCTCTCTGTTCTAGCTAAGTATGTGAATACAAGTATTGAGGTTGTCTCTCTATGTTCTACTTAAGTATGTAAATACAAGTATTGAGGTTGTCTTTCTATGTTCTACTTAAGTATATAAATACAAGTATTGAGGTTGTCTCTCTATGTTCCAGTTAAGTATGTAAATACAAGTATTGAGGTTGTCTCTCTATGTTCTAGTTAAGTATGTAAGTACAAGTATTGAGGTTGTCTCTCTATGTTCTAGTTAAGTGTGTAAATACAAGTATTGAGGTTGTCTCCATGTTCTAGTTAAGTGTGTAAACACAAGTATTGAGGTTGTCTCTCATGTCCTAGTTAAGTGTGTAAATACAAGTATTGAGGTTGTCTCTCTATGTTCTAGTTAAGTATGTGAATACAAGTATTGAGGTTGTCTCTCTAAGTTCTAGTTAAGTATGTGAATACAGGTAGTGAGGATGTCTCTCTATGTTCTAGTTAAGTGTGTAAATACAAGTATTGAGGTTGTCTCTCTATGTTCTAGTTAAGTATGTGAATACAAGTAGTGAGGATGTCTCTCTATGTTCT
Source organism: Tachypleus tridentatus (assembly GCF_004210375.1). NCBI lineage: Eukaryota > Metazoa > Arthropoda > Merostomata > Xiphosura > Limulidae > Tachypleus > Tachypleus tridentatus. Next base: position 8,456,446 of record NC_134833.1, read on the forward strand.
AGTTAAGTATGTAAATACAAGTATTGAAGTTACCTCTCTGTTTTAGCTAAGTATGTGAATACAAGTATTGAGGTTGTCTCTCTATGTTCTAGTTAAGTATGTAAATACAAGTATTGAGGTTGTCTCACTATGTTCTAGTTAAGCATGTGATGTTTTTTAATGGTAGAGGTGTGAAAAACATGTTTAATTTCTACTTGATATCAAGAATAGGGAGGCTCAACTTGTGTCATTACTCAACATATGGCACACTCTGAAATCATAATATCTTCTATAAAATTACCTGTTCTTGGATTACTTGTACAGCTGGGAGGAGCGTAGGACTGCTTCTGGAAGGATATATTATGTCAATCATTATTCTAGATCAACTCAATGGGAGAAACCAACAAGGTAAGATAGCAGAATAAATATAAGTAATTGTTATCTGAAAATACTTCCAATTTAATCTGGATGGTTATCATAAACAAAGGTGTATCTACTGATCTTTTTGTGTTATTATAAACAGAGGTGTATCTACTGATATTTTTGTGTTATCATAAACAGAGGTGTATCTACTGATTTTTTTGTATTATCATAAACAGAGGTGTATCTACTGATCTTTTTGTGTTATCATAAACAGAGGTGTATCTACTGATCTTTTTGTGTTATAAACAGAGGTGTATCTACTGATCTTTTTGTGTTATAAACAGAGGTGTATCTACTGATCTTTTTGTGTTATAAACAGAGGTGTATCTACTGATCTTTTTGTGTTATAAACAGAGGTGTATCTACTGATTTTTTTGTTATCATAAACAGAGGTGTATCTACTGATCTTTTTGTGTCATCATAAACAAAGGTGTATCTACTGATCTTTTTGTGTTATCATAAACAAAGGTGTATCTACTGATCTTTTTGTTTATTTTGTAACCACAGAAATTAGTATTTCAGAAAAGTTTATCATATCTACTGTTGATCTGTTCTTGTCAATTTGTCATAACACAATCAGTGGACACCTTTCTGGTGTTAGGTCTAGTTATTTTTATCTTTTAATTGTAACTTGATTAATGAGAACCTTTCTGACGTTGACTGAATAACTCTAGATGAAGTAGTAAAACTTAAATATTCTAATTGTATGTCAATAATTATCTTTCTACAAAAGTATATCAGAATAGATAATTTGCTTTAAAAAACAGTAAAATATTGTGACATCCTTATTCATCAAACATTATTTTTTAAATTGAACCTTTTCTCACAATTTACATAGATAAATTGTTATTGGTAACATAAAATTAATTTTGCCCAGAATGTGTTTAGCACAGCTAATGATATTTAGCATGATAAAGATCAGAGTGATGACATCTTGAAAGGTGATGTCATTGGCCACCATTAAAACTAATTTTTTGGGTACTTTTTGGTGGAAGTGATAATTTATTCAATTAGCAAATTGAAGGATCCTAGAAGTATTTATATGAATAGTAATGAAGTTGAAACTGACTGGATAGAAAAGCTGGATTTTCCTGATCAGTTAAAATTATAATAAAAGGAAAGTAAATTCTATAATTACAGGAAGTATTTTAGTGTTTGTCAAAACAAGGTCTGAACAAAGTGTTTGAAGTTTTGATACCTAAAAGATATTAGAAATAGTGAACCAAATATGATGTTTTTAAGCCTAAATTGGATATAATTTAGTAAGTTCTGAGAAGGTTCAGTATTATATATTAGAATGAGGTTAGTGTTGGCCAGATGTCATCTTTAAAAAGTAAGCGATCTGTATTTTTTGTTTTCCATAAAATTTAGAGTATTTTAAAAGCTTACAAATCATAAGATTGTGGGTATACATCTTTTGACTTTCTTGTTTAAATTTTTCCTTTGAATTATTTGCTGAGTTTTGTTTTTGTAGAAGTGACTGCTTTTTAAAGAATAAAGCTGTAGATTCTAAGAGTGGTACGTCAGGCACAATTAGGTTGGTAGATTCTAAGAGTGGTACGTCAGGTACATTTAGATGTTTTATTTTTCTAGACCTGCACATGAATCTCAGCAGAGCAATAACTCCAGTCAGAATGTTAACAGTAGATCACGCAGAAACCATATTTCATCGGGTCCTAACAGTGAGGGGGAGTCCTCTTCATCTTCACAGAACAGTCAAGTAGCGATGAGAAGACGATCTACTAGACATCGAAACTTCATGTCCAGAAATCAGCTCCACCAGTCAGCTGAGTTACCCGACGGTTATGGTTAGACTTTTGTTTTTGAACAAATGCTTGATGCTAATAAAGATAAGGTGTATCACATAAGGTATAGGTAGCAGTGAGAATCTTCTAAACTTATATGGCCATACAAACTCATCAGTTTATTAAAATAGTTGTCCAACTCTTTATCATTTAATATTTATGTTTGAAAAAATCGCTTTTCTTCCCCAGGTCAATATTGTGTACATCAGACAGTGTCATTACTAATTTAGTGATTCACAGTCCTAAATCGTTCTTTGTATGTGATGTGTTACATGCATATTGTGGAACTTGCTCAAGAGTTATCATTTTGTTTTAACTTTTCTGTATTTCTAGACACTGCTATCTTTGGTTGCTTGTCTTCTATTTTAGTCGTTGAAGGCTGATCATGTCTTAACTTTATTATTTTCTCTGGTGAGGGCCACTCATTTCCATTCTCGTTCTCTTCTGTGTGTTGATGGATAGTCCTGTTTTCTTCCTGTTATTATCTTTATTCAGAAAAACAGGACTAACCCTGTCTTATCACCTCCTTTTCTCTTTATTGAGTGTTAACTCTGTCCTTTCTCCTTCTACTTTCTTTGAGTGTTATTAACTCTGTCCTTTCTCCTTGTAGTTTCTTTGAGTGTTAACTTTGTCCTTTCTCCTTGTAGTTTCTTTGAGTGTTAACTTTGTCCTTTCTCCTTGTAGTTTCTTTGAGTGTTAACTCTGTCCTTTCTCCTCCAACTTTCTTTGAGTGTTAATTCTGTCCTTTCTCCTCCTACTTTCTTTGAGTGTTAACTTTGTCCTTTCTCCTTGTAGTTTCTTTGAGTGTTAACTCTGCCCTTTCTCCTCCTACTCTCTTTGAGTGTTAACTCTGTCCTTTTTCCTTCTACTTTCTTTGAGTGTGTCCTTTCTCCTTGTAGTTTCTTTGAGTGTTAATTCTGTCCTTTCTCCTCCTACTTTCTTTGAGTGTTAACTCTGTCCTTTCTCCTCCTACTTTCTTTGAGTGTTAACTCTGTCCTTTCTCCTTCTAGTTTCTTTGAGTGTTAACTCTGTCCTTTCTACTTTTACTTTCTTTATTGAAGATTGGCCTTGTTTCTTTCATTTCCTCTGTATTGAGAGCTAGATTATACTCTGACTTTTCTCTCTTCTCTCTCTGTTGAAAGGTATCTGGTAGTGAACACAACAACAAATCAGGGTAGAGGTATCCCTGATAACATACTTCAGTGGATGTTGTACTTAAATAGGAATGAAGTGTGTGTTACAAACTAGTAGGTTTGAAATTCATTGAGCAGTCAAATAACACAATGAATAAGAAATATTTTAAACACAAAACTATAATATACTTATATATACTACTATACTGTAGCCTTGTTTTAAATACTTATCTGAACTGTAGCCTTGTTTTAAATACTTATCTGAACTGTAGCCTTTGTCTTAAGTACTTATCTGAACTGTAGCCTTTGTCTTAAGTACTTATCCGAACTGTAGCTTTGTCTTAAGTGCTTATCTCAACTGTAACTTTGTCTCCTCAGAAGTTAGGACTACTCAGCAAGGACAGATATATTTTTATCATCTCGCAACTGGAGTTAGTACTTGGCATGATCCCAGAGTTCCTAGGGATCTTACAGGAGTGAATGCTGGTGACTTGGGACCGCTTCCGAATGGTTGGGAGATGAGGCAAACGGGAAGTGGCAGAATCTACTTTGTAGACCACAACAACAAAACAACACAGTTTACAGATCCTCGACTGTCAAATAGCCTTGTCTTGCAGAATGTGCTGAAGTAGGCACCATTTGTAATGGTTTTATTGTTATTTTGTTAAAACTTTGCATGTAGAAAAATTTAGGTTTCATATATTAATAATTTTCAATGTAGTATAAATAATACCCCATAAACATCTGTAGAAAAATTTCTTTAAAGACTAACCTATTCTTCAATGATGTAACCATTTTGTTGAGATAGTGTAACAGGGATTCAAGAAAAATATATATGTAAAAACGGCTCGTTTGGGTTGAGAAAATATTTTATGTAGAGGAGCGAACAAGGTTTTCTCAACCCAAACGAGCCGTTTTTACACGTATATTTCTCTAAAAGTGGGTATTCTCGACATCAAGGAAAAGTAACTTAAAGTGTTACCTGTAACTATTTTCAATTTTGTTCCTTTTGGACAATTGTTTCTTGTTGCTGGTTTCTTTAAGATTTGTTTTTAAACAGATTACATTCAGTTAAAGTATTTGTGAAACATCCAAACAAATTTTGAATCTAGGAATCGGTGAACTGTTGTTTTCTGTGACATATTCAGGTTTTTACCATTATTTCTGGTTCTTTCCAATTTTTATTGGAAACCCTGTTAAACTGCCAAATCTTATAATAAGTGAAATGTTATCACTAAATACAAAATTGATGAACTTGTGGGTTCTGATTTTACCTCACAAGATACATAATTTGGAAAAAAACATTTTTCAGCTGACCTGGAGACATATTTAATGCACAAATATCCTGTAGATAAAAACAACTTTTTCTGTTATTGTTGTTGACAATTTAACACTCTTATTTTGTATTTGAGATTTAGACTTTCATTATTTTATGTGTATCACCATGAGTGTACCAAGGTTTTTTTTATTTTTATTTCAGGTGTTAAAAGTGTTATTCTGAAGAAAGTACACTATTTTGATATTTTCATATATAATCTTTGTTCAAATACTTGTTTGTCAGAAATTATATTGAAGAGGGTATGTGAAAGTCTTTTTTCATTTTTGTTTTTCCACATAAACTTGTTCTTCCATAACATTGGATCTTAAATTGGCTAGGAGGTTACATAACAAAAGAGGAGAGATGTGAATGTGTGTGTTGTTTTATGGGTTTTTTGTTTTTGTATCTTGAAATTCAGATATGCCTGTTATGACCAGGTGGTTTAGAAGCTCGATTTGTAATCTACAGGTTGGAGTTTTGTACCCCTGTCCCCTCAAATGTGCTTGCATATTAAGTTTTGGGGACATTATAATGTGATAATTGATCCCACTGTTTTTTAATAAAAGAGTAGCCCAGGATTTGGCAGTGGGTAGTGATTAGTAGTTTCCTCCCATATTGATCCCACTGTTTTTTAATAAAAGAGTAGCCCAGGAGTTGGCAGTGGGTGGTGATTAGTAGTTTCCTCCCCAATTGATCCCACTGTTTTTTAATAAAAGAGTAGCCCAGGATTTGGCAGTGGGTAATGATTAGTAGTTTCCTCCCCAATTGATCCCACTGTTTTTTAATAAAAGAGTAGCCCAGGAGTTGGCAGTGGGTAGTGATTAGTAGTTTCCTCCCATATTGATCCCACTGTTTTTTAATAAAAGAGTAGCCCAGGATTTGGCAGTGGGTAGTGATTAGTAGTTTCCTCCCAATTGATCCCACTGTTTTTAATAAAAGAGTAGCCCAGGAGTTGGCAGTGGGTAGTGATTAGTAGTTTCCTCCCAATTGATCCCACTGTTTTTTAATAAAAGAGTAGCCCAGGATTTGGCAGTGGGTAGTGATTAGTAGTTTCCTCCCAATTGATCCCACTGTTTTTAATAAAAGAGTAGCCCAGGAGTTGGCAGTGGGTAGTGATTAGTAGTTTCCTCCCCAATTGATCCCACTGTTTTTTAATAAAAGAGTAGCCCAGGAGTTGGCAGTGGGTGGTGATTAGTAGTTTCCTCCCCAATTGATCCCACTGTTTTTTAATAAAGAGTAGCCCAGGAGTTGGCAGTGGGTGGTGATTAGTAGTTTCCTCCACAATTGATCCCACTGTTTTTAATAAAAAGAGTAGCCCAGGAGTTGGCAGTGGGTGGTGATTAGTAGTTTCCTCCCAATTGATCCCACTGTTTTTTAATAAAAGAGTAGCCCAGGAGTTGGCAGTGGGTGGTGATTAGTAGTTTCCTCCACAATTGATCCCACTGTTTTTTAATAAAAGAGTAGCCCAGGAGTTGGCAGTGGGTGGTGATTAGTAGTTTCCTCCCCAATTGATCCCACTGTTTTTTAATAAAAGAGTAGCCCAGGAGTTGGCAGTGGGTAGTGATTAGTAGTTTCCTCCCCAATTGATCCCACTGTTTTTTAATAAAAGAGTAGCCCAGGATTTGGCAGTGGGTAGTGATTAGTAGTTTCCTCCCATATTGATCCCACTGTTTTTTAATAAAAGAGTAGCCCAGGAGTTGGCAGTGGGTGGTGATTAGTAGTTTCCTCCCAATTGATCCCACTGTTTTTTTAAAAAAGAGTAGCCCAGGAGTTGGCAGTGGGTAGTGATTAGTAGTTTCCTCCCAATTGATCCCACTGTTTTTTTAATAAAAGACTAGCCCAGGAGTTGGCAGTGGGTAGTGATTAGTAGTTTCCTCCTCAATTGATCCCACTGTTTTTTAATAAAAGAGTAGCCCAGGAGTTGGCAGTGGGTAGTGATTAGTAGTTTCCTCCCAATTGATCCCACTGTTTTTAATAAAAAGAGTAGCCCAGGAGTTGGCAGTGGGTAGTGATTAGTAGTTTCCTCCCAATTGATCCCACTGTTTTTTTAAAAAAGAGTAGCCCAGGAGTTGGCAGTGGGTAGTGATTAGTAGTTTCCTCCCCAATTGATCCCACTGTTTTTAATAAAAGAGTAGCCCAGGAGTTGGTAGTGGGTGGTGATTAGTAGTTTCCTCCCAATTGATCCCACTGTTTTTTTAATAAAAGAGTAGCCCAGGCGTTGGCAGTGGGTGGTGATTAGTAGTTTCCTCCCCAATTGATCCCACTGTTTTTTAATAAAAGAGTAGCCCAGGAGTTGGCAGTGGGTAGTGATTAGTAGTTTCCTCCCAATTGATCCCACTGTTTTTAATAAAAGAGTAGCCCAGGAGTTGGTAGTGGGTAGTGATTATTAGTTTTCTCCAATTGATCCCACTGTTTTTAATAAAAGAGTAGCCCAGGAGTTGGCAGTGGGTAGTGATTAGTAGTTTCCTCCCAATTGATCCCACTGTTTTTTTAATAAAAGAGTAGCCCAGGATTTGGCAGTGGGTAATGATTAGTAGTTTCCTCCCCAATTGATCCCACTGTTTTTTAATAAAAGAGTAGCCCAGGAGTTGGCAGTGGGTAGTGATTAGTAGTTTCCTCCCATATTGATCCCACTGTTTTTTAATAAAAGAGTAGCCCAGGATTTGGCAGTGGGTAGTGATTAGTAGTTTCCTCCCAATTGATCCCACTGTTTTTTTAATAAAAGAGTAGCCCAGGAGTTGGCAGTGGGTAGTGATTAGTAGTTTCCTCCCAATTGATCCCACTGTTTTTTAATAAAAGAGTAGCCCAGGATTTGGCAGTGGGTAGTGATTAGTAGTTTCCTCCCAATTGATCCCACTGTTTTTAATAAAAGAGTAGCCCAGGAGTTGGCAGTGGGTAGTGATTAGTAGTTTCCTCCCAATTGATCCCACTGTTTTTAATAAAAGAGTAGCCCAGGAGTTGGCAGTGGGTGGTGATTAGTAGTTTCCTCCCAATTGATCCCACTGTTTTTTAATAAAAGAGTAGCCCAGGAGTTGGCAGTGGGTGGTGATTAGTAGTTTCCTCCACAATTGATCCCACTGTTTTTAAAAAAAGAGTAGCCCAGGAGTTGGCAGTGGGTGGTGATTAGTAGTTTCCTCCCAATTGATCCCACTGTTTTTTAATAAAAGAGTAGCCCAGGAGTTGGCAGTGGGTAGTGATTAGTAGTTTCCTCCCCAATTGATCCCACTGTTTTTTAATAAAAGAGTAGCCCAGGATTTGGCAGTGGGTAGTGATTAGTAGTTTCCTCCCATATTGATCCCACTGTTTTTTAATAAAAGAGTAGCCCAGGAGTTGGCAGTGGGTGGTGATTAGTAGTTTCCTCCCAATTGATCCCACTGTTTTTAATAAAAGAGTAGCCCAGGAGTTGGCAGTGGGTAGTGATTAGTAGTTTCCTCCCCAATTGATCCCACTGTTTTTAATAAAAGACTAGCCCAGGAGTTGGCAGTGGGTAGTGATTAGTAGTTTCCTCCTCAATTGATCCCACTGTTTTTTAATAAAAGAGTAGCCCAGGAGTTGGCAGTGGGTAGTGATTAGTAGTTTCCTCCCAATTGATCCCACTGTTTTTTAATAAAAAGAGTAGCCCAGGAGTTGGCAGTGGGTAGTGATTAGTAGTTTCCTCCCAATTGATCCCACTGTTTTTAATAAAGAGTAGCCCAGGAGTTGGCAGTGGGTAGTGATTAGTAGTTTCCTCCCAATTGATCCCACTGTTTTTTTAATAAAAGAGTAGCCCAGGAGTTGGTAGTGGGTGGTGATTAGTAGTTTCCTCCCCAATTGATCCCACTGTTTTTTAATAAAAGAGTAGCCCAGGAGTTGGCAGTGGGTGGTGATTAGTAGTTTCCTCCCAATTGATCCCACTGTTTTTAATAAAAGAGTAGCCCAGGAGTTGGCAGTGGGTAGTGATTAGTAGTTTCCTCCCCAATTGATCCCACTGTTTTTTAATAAAAGAGTAGCCCAGGAGTTGGTAGTGGGTAGTGATTATTAGTTTTCTCCCCAATTGATCCCACTGTTTTTTAATAAAAGAGTAGCCCAGGAGTTGGCAGTGGGTAGTGATTAGTAGTTTCCTCCCAATTGATCCCACTGTTTTTTAATAAAAGAGTAGCCCAGGAGTTGGCAGTGGGTAGTGATTAGTAGTTTCCTCCCAATTGATCCCACTGTTTTTAATAAAAGAGTAGCCCAGGAGTTGGCAGTGGGTGGTGATTAGTAGTTTCCTCCCAATTGATCCCACTGTTTTTTAATAAAAGAGTAGCCCAGGAGTTGGTAGTGGGTGGTGATTAGTAGTTTCCTCCCAATTGATCCCACTGTTTTTTATAAAAGAGTAGCCCAGGAGTTGGCAGTGGGTAGTGATTAGTAGTTTCCTCCCAATTGATCCCACTGTTTTTAATAAAAGAATAGCCCAGGAGTTGGTAGTGGGTGGTGATTAGTAGTTTCCTCCCAATTGATCCCACTGTTTTTAATAAAAGAGTAGCCCAGGAGTTGGCAGTGGGTAGTGATTAGTAGTTTCCTCCCAATTGATCCCACTGTTTTTAATAAAAGAGTAGCCCAGGAGTTGGTAGTGGGTGGTGATTAGTAGTTTCCTCCCCAATTGATCCCACTGTTTTTAATAAAAGAGTAGCCCAGGAGTTGGCAGTGGGTAGTGATTAGTAGTTTCCTCCCAATTGATCCCACTGTTTTTAATAAAAGAGTAGCCCAGGAGTTGGCAGTGGGTAGTGATTAGTAGTTTCCTCCCCAATTGATCCCACTGTTTTTTAATAAAAGAGTAGCCCAGGAGTTGGCAGTGGGTGGTGATTAGTAGTTTCCTCCCCAATTGATCCCACTGTTTTTTAATAAAAGAGTAGCCCAGGAGTTGGCAGTGGGTGGTGATTAGTAGTTTCCTCCCAATTGATCCCACTGTTTTTTAATAAAAGAGTAGCCCAGGAGTTGGCAGTGGGTGGTGATTAGTAGTTTCCTCCCCAATTGATCCCACTGTTTTTTAATAAAAGAGTAGCCCAGGAGTTGGCAGTGGGTAGTGATTAGTAGTTTCCTCCCCAATTGATCCCACTGTTTTTTAATAAAAGAGTAGCCCAGGAGTTGGTAGTGGGTGGTGATTAGTAGTTTCCTCCCAATTGATCCCACTGTTTTTTAATAAAAGAGTAGCCCAGGAGTTGGCAGTGGGTAGTGATTAGTAGTTTCCTCCCCAATTGATCCCACTGTTTTTTAATAAAAGAGTAGCCCAGGAGTTGGCAGTGGGTGGTGATTAGTAGTTTTTTCCCCACTGGTCTTTCACTGCTGAGTTAAGGATAACTAGCATGAATAGCCTTTGTGTATCTTTGTATGAACTTTCAAACAAAAATATTCAGGTATATTATTTATGTATTTGCTTTGGTTCTTATACTGTTATAAGTAACTATTTTGTTCTTTGCTAAAGTCAAGTTTGACTTATAAACTTAGTCGTGCATTAGTATTGATATTATCTAGTGTCATGTTAGATGTAGCTTTCTGAGTACATACCTTCAGATTTTATTTTTTAATAAGGTACAGCTGTGAGAATAATTTGTCCTTGAGATATTATACTTTGACTGGTCAGCCATGTAACTACAGCAGATAATTTGATTTCTCGTAGATGTTTATTTCAAGGTCTTATACCTGTATGTTCCAAGCTTTATAAGCATTGTAATAAGTTTAAAACAGATTATCAGTTTTAAACATTTTGTGTTACATTATGAAAAACTGAATTTACTGAAGAAAAATTAAACATTCACCTTATTTTGTAATTGTGAAGAAATAACTTATTGATGTTTCAACATTTGTTGTTGACACTGATGTCATAGCTAACGATTCATGAATTTCAAGATATTTTTCACCATCTTAGTTAAGATGTATCAGTTATGATTTTAAAGAAATAAGAACTTGATAAATTTATTTGGTGATGATGATAATGTTTATTTCTGATCAACTAGAAGTCAGATAGCTTGTTGATTGGATAGTGTGAGTTCAACTAGAAGTCAGATAGCTTGTTGATTGGATAGTGTGAGTTCAACTAGAAGTCAGATAGCTTGTTGATTGGATAGTGTGAGTTCAACTAGAAGTCAGATAGCTTGTTGACTGGATAGTGTGAGTTCAACTAGAAGTCAGATAGCTTGTTGATTGGATAGTGTGAGTTCAACTAGAAGTCAGATAGCTTGTTGATTGATAGTGTGAGTTCAACTAGAAGTCAGATAGCTTGTTGATTGGATAGTGTGAGTTCAACTAGAAGTCAGATAGCTTGTTGATTGGATAGTGTGAGTTCAACTAGAAGTCAGATAGCTTGTTGATTGGATAGTGTGAGTTCAACTAGAAGTCAGATAGCTTGTTGACTGGATAGTGTGAGTTCAACTAGAAGTCAGATAGCTTGTTGATTGGATAGTGTGAGTTCAACTAGAAGTCAGATAGCTTGTTGATTGGATAGTGTGAGTTCAACTAGAAGTCAGATAGCTTGTTGACTGGATAGTGTGAGTTCAACTAGAAGTCAGATAGCTTGTTGACTGGATAGTGTGAGTTCAACTAGAAGTCAGATAGCTTGTTGATTGGATAGTGTGAGTTCAACTAGAAGTCAGATAGCTTGTTGACTGGATAGTGTGAGTTCAACTAGAAGTCAGATAGCTTGTTGATTGGATAGTGTGAGTTCAACTAGAAGTCAGATAGCTTGTTGATTGGATAGTGTGAGTTCAACTAGAAGTCAGATAGCTTGTTGACTGGATAGTGTGAGTTCAACTAGAAGTCAGATAGCTTGTTGACTGGATAGTGTGAGTTCAACTAGAAGTCAGATAGCTTGTTGATTGGATAGTGTGAGTTCAACTAGAAGTCAGATAGCTTGTTGACTGGATAGTGTGAGTTCAACTAGAAGTCAGATAGCTTGTTGACTGGATAGTGTGAGTTCAACTAGAAGTCAGATAGCTTGTTGATTGGATAGTGTGAGTTCAACTAGAAGTCAGATAGCTTGTTGATTGGATAGTGTGAGTTCAACTAGAAGTCAGATCGCTTGTTGATTGGATAGTGTGAGTTCAACTAGAAGTCAGATCGCTTGTTGACTGGATAGTATGAGTATTTTCTAATACCTGGTTGCCATTTTTATTGCACTAAGCATTTAGTTTTCTAGTACCTAACTCTCAGATAGTTTGAAATATACCCTAATTTACTAAAAGGTTATTAAAATTCTCCCATGAAGCATTATTTCTGTACTAATTTTTCACCTTTTGTTTTTTATTTCTCTCTCACAGCATTCGAAGAAATGATTCATCAGTCTCGACAAATAGTGAAGAAAGTAGTAACATTCCTGCCGGGCAGGTGGCGTCCAGCAGTAGTGATGTATTGACAATTCCTACAATACTTGATAATAGCAACTCTCCCCTTCCAAAGTACACGCGTGACATTGTGCAGAAAATGTCTGCACTAAGACAGGAGATTCAAACCCTACAGCCTCAGTCAGGTCACTGTCGTATGGAAGTATCAAGGCAGGACATTTTTGAGGTGACACTTTTTTTAAGTTTCAGTTAAATGTTCCAAATTTTTGCCAATTATGAATTTTTATTTCACAAAATTTATTGGTCAATTGGTGAAGCACTTGGCTCATTATTATAAGTTCAGATACTGTTGTTGTAGAATGTATGATTTTTGGTCTAGCAGTGAGGCATTTTATTCATTTGTTATAAAGGTGAACTGATGTTTTAGTACAATTAAGTAATAAAAACAAAAACTTGTACAAAATATCAAGTTAATTACCTGACCAGTTTCTACATGTCACGGGTATAAAAACTAGCTGGTTAATTAACTTTATATTTTTATAAACATGTGTTGTTTTACTTAATTTATTAATAAAAAGCCTTTTATATTTACGACATTTGTAAGTAGCACAGTGTACTTCATAATGCTTCATTTATTACATTGAGATGAGAAACATACTGTATGATTATTTGTCTTAACTCTTAACAGCAAAGCGTTTCATTCCCTGCTGTAAGCTGGGAAACTGTTAAACATCATATGTACTTAAAACTCTGAAACATCATATGTACTTAAACTGTAAGCAAAACAGTACTGATGTGAATCCTTGTTTTTTAAATAACATGCTTTTTTATTGGCCCGGCATGGCCAGTTAGGTTAAGGCGTTCGACTCGTAATCTGAGAGTCACGGGTTTGAATCCCGTCTCACCAAACTTTCTTGCCCTTTCAGCCATGGGGGCATTATAATGTGATGGTCAATCTCACTATTTATTGGTAAAAGAGTAGAACTCTCCTAAATTAGGGATGGCTAGCACAGATAGCCCTTGTGCAGCTTTGCACGAAATTAAAAAAACAACAAGCATTTTTATTATCTCTTTGAGGTGGGTAGAAGTAGATCTGAACTAATTCTTATAATCTGTGTGACTAAATGGCTTACAAAAGGAAATATTGGTAGTAAATCTATAATGCTGCATTCAGATGATGAAAAATGTCTTGAAAATGTGTCATCAGTAGTTTCTTGTAGTAACAGAATTGTAATGATGCTTTTAAATACAATACAATGAATGTCTTACAGCCAAACAGGTAATGAATCAGGAAACATTAATAATTCTAAAATGTTTCTGTAGGTTAGTTCGAGGTGACATTGTTAACTGATTGAATTCCGTACATTGCTAATAATAGTATTGTATTAACTGATTGAATTCCATACATTGCTAATACTAGTATTGTATTAACTGACTGAATTCTGTACATTGCTAATAATGGTATTGTATTAACTGATTGAATTCCGTACATTGCTAATACTGGTATTGTATTAACTGATTGAATTCCGTACATTGCTAATACTGGTATTGTATTAACTGATTGAATTCCATTACATATTGTTAATACTGGTATTGTATTAACTGATTGAATTCATTTTACATTGCTAATACTGGTATTGTATTAACTGATTGAATTCGCACATTGCTAATACTGGTATTGTATTAACTGATTGAATTCGTACATTGCTAATACTGGTATTGTATTAACTGATTGAATTCCGTATATTGCTAATACTGGTATTGTATTAACTGATTGAATTCGCATATTGCTAATACTGGTATTGTATTAACTGATTGAATTCGTATTACATTGCTAATAGTAGTATTGTATTAACTGATTGAATTCTGTACATTGCTAATACTATTATTGTATTATTACTTTGCTAACGGGTTTTGTTCATACATTTTGTAATTTTCTCAACCTTTTTTATGTTTGTTTTATTTTCCTTATTTATAAGAATGATGTCATCTTTTTCAGGAATCGTATCGTTCAGTCATGAAAATGAGATCAAAAGACTTGAGGAAAAGGTTGATGGTAAAGTTCAGAGGAGAAGAAGGACTTGATTATGGAGGGTTAGCGAGGTAATATCTGAAAAACTAAAGGAAATCAAAATAAAACTGTTCACATATCCTTGTGACTTGTTAATTTAGGGCTTGGATGTAGCCTAGGGTACTTGTCTGAAAGTTAAAAGGTCACATTTTTTTTCAGCTGTTCATATGTTGTAACCACTGTGGTCATTTCTGGTATATGATAAAGTAGTCATGTGAGTGTTACTGACTGGTTTCTATCACTCTGATTAGCAGCTCTGAAATAGGGAAGGCTGTACTTTTACATGAGAGGTTTCTGATCTGGCTGATTAGCCCTTGTATGTCATGAGATACGTCAAGGATGGAAATAGTAATTATAGAATGGAACTCAAATAGAATAAAAGACGATATTTCACTAAACAGTGTTTGTTTTCACCCACAGTACCTTTTAATTGTTGACATATTAAAGAATAACTAAAACTGCTTCACATCTATGCACTTTATAAGAGTGTTTTTTAACGTTTTCTATATCAGGGGTTGACTTACTGCATCTCTAAACTGTCACAAACCACAAAAATGCAAAAACAATGAGAAGCTGTGATGACTTTCATATGAATATCTTTTCAGTTTCTCTTGTGTTTTGTCAAATTCTACAGACAGGAAAGATGGTTCTGATGGACCAGTAGTCAATTTGATTTAGTATTTTTAATTTTACACAAAGCTGCAGGAAGGCTATCTTGCAAGCTGACCTTACTTTAGCAGTGAAAGGTTATAGGAAAGGCAGTTAGTCATCACCACCTGCAGCCAACTTCTGAGCTGTTTTTTTATCAATTAAAATTGATTGACCATCACATTATAATGCTCACACTAATTAAAAGGTGAACATGTTTGTTGGAATAGGGATGTGAAACTGCAACTTATAGATTACAACTTGAACATCCTAACCATCTTGCTGTGCTGGACCCCCAGTGGTTGAGAAACACTGCTATAAAGACACAAAGCTTACTTAATAGTAAATGCAGTCACTTGTGGTAGTGGTCTGTTTATAAAAATCTCTAAAATTTATTCACTAGCTATAACTATTATTATTATACCAATGTGTGTTCTGCTGTACTCAGCATCATATAAATGTGGTTAATTAGTTAAGAGTTCTTAATTAACTATAGATGTTTTGTAGGAGTGGCTGTACCTGTTGTCACATGAAATGTTGAATCCATACTATGGACTGTTCCAGTACACCAGAGATGACATCTACACACTACAGATTAATCCAGATTCTTCTGTGAACCCAGTAAGTTCCCGTATTTTCTGTTTTAGTTAAAACTTACTAAAAAATGCAGTATTTGATTAATAACATTTCTGTTGGATTTTCATTTAACATTTTCCTTTTGTGTGTGTGTGTGGTATGATTTATTTTTTGCCACTACTGTTTTCATAGCAGTTCTTGTTCTTGATCAAGTGGTTTAAAACATTTAATTCTTATTGTGATAAATTATTTTCTTGTATTACAGGAATACACATCATAGATTTTGTCTAAGTTAGGCATGGTCTAATTGATATCACATAGGACTGTGAATATAGAGATTCATGGCTTGTATTCCTTTTCTACAAAACTTTGCCCTATACTTAGGGCTTTGGGTGCATTATAAAAGTGACGGTAAAAGGCAATTATTTGAGTACAGTAGTCTAAGTGTTGATGTTGTTAACAAGCTCAAAATTAGGAATGGATATAGTAGAAGTAAACCATATGTAACTTTGGATGTAAACAATATGTAACTTTGGATGTAAACCATATGTAACTTTGGATGAATGTCTGAAACAAACAGTTTTATTTTTGAAATTTCAGATTCACAAACCGTAGGTGTTCGTTTGTTTGGTATGTTATTAACCCTTTCCATATGGGTTGGGATAACAGCACATACCATCATTTTTAGTAGACTTGAATTCAAAATTTTATAAAAGTACCTATATCATGAATGTATGTCCATAAATTTGGAATCAGGATTCTAGTATGTAATTCAGATTTTAATATTACACATTTATCAATTGTTTTTGTTCAAAAGTACTAAAAATTGTTAACATATCTAATTTTTACTTTGTGTGTGATGTAGTATGTTGACTTCTGCTTTTGCTGAGATTGTATTATAGATGTCATAAAATGTCAGTCTAGATTTTTTAATGAAATTACCAATATTAGCAATATATTCAATTTTCTGAGATTAACTTGCCACACTGGCTGTACCTGTCTCTTCCAGCTTTCAAAATATAACCAGTTACTGGTGAGTTTGAAGATTGGTGTTCAAAATGATACACTGATCAGAAGTAGTTTTTAGACCAAAATATTGCTTAGCTAGGAAACCAGAAAAATGACAGTGGAATTATGTTGTACAGGTTTATAATGTTGTCCTGTTTCAAAATACAACAAGGCTTATAAAGTATGTTGTACAGGTTTAATAGTTTATAATGTTGCCCTGTTTCAAAATACAACAAGGCTTATAAAGTATGTTGTACAGGTTTAATAGTTTATAATGTTGCCCTGTTTCAAAATACAACAAGGCTTATAAAGTATGTTGTACAGGTTTAATAGTTTATAATGTTGCCCTGTTTCAAAATACAACAAGGCTTATAAAGTATGTTGTACAGGTTTAATAGTTTATAATGTTGCCCTGTTTCAAAATACAACAAGGCTTATAAAGTATGTTGTACAGGTTTAATAGTTTATAATGTTGTCCTGTTTCAAAATACAACAAGTCTTATAAAGTATGTTGTACAGGTTCAATAGTTTATAATGTTGTCCTGTTTGAAAATACAACAAGGCTTATAAAGTATGTTGTACAGGTTTAATAGTTTATAATGTTGTCCTGTTTCAAAATACAACAAGGCTTATAAAGTATGATGTTCGGGTACAAAAAACTTCGTACCACCATAAGTAGTACGGTACAAAAAAACTTCGTACCATAAGTAGTACGGTGATTGTTATCTATATATTTTTTATTTACTGTTCTGTGTTTTATGGAAAGTAACTGAAATGTTACTGTTTCTTCCAAAATACTGGTAATACTAAAAATAAGACATTTATACTTTATAAAAACCACTTTCGTGCTATTCATTATGGTAATGTAAGCCATGCCTGTGTTGCATGATTTACAACTTGTGTGGTGGGATTATTACTCGTACACATTGTCAATAAAACAAAATAAAACTAATAATTACAAATAAATATATAATTTTAAGAAATATAAGCTATTTAGAGTAAACATTGGTTTCCTATTACAATTTGAAGTCATTATAAAAAGAAAAAACACTTATTCAGGTTAACCCCGAGTAGAGGTAACATAAAGAAAATGGCTGATAAAATATAAAGAAATGTTTGATATTTATTCAGGTTAACCCTGAGTAGAGGTAACATAAAGAAAATAGCTGATAAAATATAAAGAAATGTTTGATATTTATTCAGGTTAACCCCGAGTAGAGGTAACATAAAGAAAATGGCTGATAAAATATAAAGAAATGTTTGATATTTATTCAGGTCAACCCCGAGTAGAGGTAACATAAAGAAAATAGCTGATAAAATATAAAGAAATGTTTGATATTTATTCAAGTCAACCCCGTGTAGAGGTAACATAAAGAAAATAGCTGATAAAATATAAAGAAATGTTTGATATTTATTCAGGTCAACCCCGTGTAGAGGTAACATAAAGAAAATAGCTGATAAAATATAAAGAAATGTTTGATATTTATTCAGGTCAACCCCGAGTAGAGGTAACAAAGAAAATAGCTGATAAAATATAAAGAAATGTTTGATATTTATTCAGGTCAACCCCGTGTAGAGGTAACATAAAGAATATAGCTGATAAAATATAAAGAAATGTTTGATATTTATTTAGGAGGTTGTAGAAATTATGCAAATGAAATTTAACAATTTCAGATGAAAAGTGTTCTTAAATTAAAACCAAAGTTACTTTGCATATTGGAGAGTCAACATTTCTAAAGAAAATATTCATGAGCAAATCGTTAATTAAAAAAGATCTTAAAGCCTGATATTTTTGTACAGGAGCCTTTAATGTTGCTTAAAATCTGTGAACTTTAACAAAGAAACACTTAGAATATGAAATGTTATAGTACCACCACTCTCGTGCATACTTTGATGTTTAGATGGTTGATGCAATGCACCTAACCCTATAGTCAAAGAATTAATGTATCTTAATGACCTACATTTCAGGAGCACCTGTCATATTTCCACTTTGTGGGGCGATTATGGGGCTGGCAGTATTTCACGGACACTACATAGATGGTGGCTTTACGCTTCCTTTCTACAAAATGCTGCTCAATAAGCCTATTACGCTGGATGACATAGAAGGAGTAGACCCAGAGTTACACAAGAGCCTCAAGTGGATGTTGTAAGTTCTGAATTTGATGCACATCATATGTGTAGGTGGTGCTCAGGGTACATTGAGTCTGTAGTTGTAAGTACTTGTTTACTGTAGCTTTCACTGTACATCAAGTCCGTGAGTTGTAAGTACTTGTTTACTGTAACTTTCACTGCACGTGAAGTCTGTAGTTGTAAGTACTTGTTTACTGTAGCTTTCACTGTACATCAAGTCCCAGAGTTGTAAGTACTTGTTTACTGTAACTTTCACTGCATGAAGTCTGTAGTTGTAAGTACTTGTTTACTATAGCTTTCACTGTACATCAAGTCTGTAGTTGTAAATACTTGTTTACTATAGCTTTCACTGTACATCAAGTCTGTAGTTGTAAGTACTTGTTTACTGTAACTTTCATTGTACATCAAGTCTGTAGTTGTAAGTACTTGTTTACTATAGCTTTCACTGTACATCAAGTCTGTAGTTGTAAATACTTGTTTACTGTAGCTTTCACTGTACATCAAGTCCGTAGTTGTAAGTACTTGTTTACTGTAACTTTCATTGTACATCAAGTCTGTAGTTGTAAGTACTTGTTTACTATAGCTTTCACTGTACATCAAGTCTGTAGTTGTAAATACTTGTTTACTATAGCTTTCACTGTACATCAAGTCTGTAGTTGTAAATACTTGTTTACTATAACTTTCACTGTACATCAAGTCTGTAGTTGTAAATACTTGTTTACTGTAACTTTCACTGTACGTCAAGTTGGTAGTTGTAAATAATTGTTTACTGTAACTTTCACTGTACATTGAGTCTGTAGTTGTAAGTACTTGTTTACTGTAACTTTCACTGTACATCAAGTCTGTAGTTGTAAGTACTTGTTTACTGTAACTTTCATTGTACATCAAGTCTGTAGTTGTAAGTACTTGTTTACTGTAACTTTCACTGTACATCAAGTCTGTAGTTGTAAATACTTGTTTACTATAACTTTCACTGTACATCAAGTCTGTAGTTGTAAGTACTTGTTTACTGAAACTTTCACTGTACATCAAGTCTGTAGTTGTAAGTACTTGTTTACTATAACTTTCACTGTACGTCAAGTCTGTAGTTGTAAGTACTTGTTTACTGTAGCTTCCACTGTACATCAAGTCTGTAGTTGTAAATACTTGTTTACTGTAACTTTCACTGTACATCAAGTCCCAGAGTTGTAAGTACTTGTTTACTGTAACTTTCACTGTACATCAAGACTGTAGTTGAAAGTACTTGTTTACTGTAACTTTCACTGTACATCAAGTCCGTAGTTGTAAGTACTTGTTTACTGTAACTTCCACAGTACCTCAAGTCTCAAGTTGTAAGTACTTGTTTACTGTAACTTTCACTGTACGTCAAGTCTGTAGTTGTAAGTACTTGTTTACTGTAACTTTCACTGCACATCAAGTTGGTAGTTGTAAGTACTTGTTTACTATAACTTTCACTGTACATCAAGTCTGTAGTTGTAAGTACTTGTTTACTATAGCTTTCACTGTACATCAAGTCTGTAGTTGTACATACTTGTTTACTGTAACTTTCACTGTACATCAAGTCTGTAGTTGTAAATACTTGTTTACTGTAACTTTCACTGTACGTCAAGTTGGTAGTTGTAAATAATTGTTTACTGTAACTTTTACTGTACGTCAAGTCTGTAGTTGTAAATACTTGTTTACTGTAACTTTCACTGTACGTCAAGTTGGTAGTTGTAAGTACTTGTTTACTGTAGCTTCCACTGCACATCAAGTCTGTAGTTGTAAGTACTTGTTTACTGTAACTTCCACTGTACATCAAGTCTGTAGTTGTAAGTACTTGTTTATTGTAGCTTCCTACAGTAAAGTTTGATTGAGCAAAAGAAAAGTGACATTAATTTAATCCACAATTTAGATGAGAAAGTTATTATGTTTAATTTTATAATACTTTGTACTATAATGATGTGAGAAAGTTATTATGTTTAAATTTAATAATACTTTGTACTGTAATGATGTGAGAAAGTTATTATGTTTAAATTTAATAATACTTTGTACTATAATGATGTGAGAAAGTTATTATGTTTAAATTTAATAATACTTTGTACTATAATGATGTGAGAAAGTTATTATGTTTAAATTTAATAATACTTTGTACTATAATGATGTGAGAAAGTTATGTTTAAATTTAATAATACTTTGTACTATAATGATGTGAGAAAGTTATTATGTTTAAATTTAATAATACTTTGTACTATAATGATGTGAGAAAGTTATTATGTTTAAATTTAATTGTACTTTGTACTATAATGATGTGAGAAAGTTATTATGTTTAAATTTAATTGTACTTTGTACTATAATGATGTGAGAAAGTTATGTTTAAATTTAATTGTACTTTGTACTATAATGATGTGAGAAAGTTATTATGTTTAAATTTAATAATACTTTGTACTGTAATGATGTGAGAAAGTTATTATGTTTAAATTTAATAATACTTTGTAGTTTAATGATGTGAGAAAGTTATTATTTTTAATTTTAATAATACTTTGTACTATGATGATGTGAGAAAGTTATTATGTTTAATTTTAATAATACTTTGTACTGTAATGATGTGAGAAAGTTATTATGTTTAAATTTAATAATACTTTGTACTGTAATGATGTGAGAAAGTTATGTTTAAATTTAATAATACTTTGTACTTTAATGATGTGAGAAAGTTATTATGTTTAAATTTAATAATACTTTGTACTTTAATGATGTGAGAAAGTTATTATGTTTAATTTTAATAATACTTTGTACTATGATGATGTGAGAAAGTTATTATGTTTAAATTTAATAATACTTTGTACTGTAATGATGTAAGAAAGTTATTATGTTTAATTTTAGTAATACTTTGTACTGTAATGATGTAAGAAAGTTATTATGTTTAAATTTAATAATACTTTGTACTATAATGATGTGAGAAAGTTATTATGTTTAAATTTAATAATACTTTGTACTGTAATGATGTAAGAAAGTTATTATGTTTAAATTTAATAATACTTTGTACTGTAATGATGTAAGAAAGTTATTATGTTTAAATTTAATAATACTTTGTACTGTAATGATGTAAGAAAGTTATTATGTTTAAATTTAATAATACTTTGTACTGTAATGATGTAAGAAAGTTATTATGTTTAAATTTAATAATACTTTGTACTGTAATGATGTAAGAAAGTTATTATGTTTAAATTTAATAATACTTTGTACTGTAATGATGTAAGAAAGTTATTATGTTTAATTTTAGTAATACTTTGTACTCTAATGATGTAAGAAAGTTATTATGTTTAAATTTAATAATACTTTGTACTATAATGATGTGAGAAAGTTATTATGTTTAAATTTAATAATACTTTGTACTGTAATGATGTGAGAAAGTTATTATGTTTAAATTTAATAATACTTTGTACTGTAATGATGTGAGAAAGTTATTATGTTTAAATTTAATAATACTTTGTACTATAATGATGTGAGAAAGATATTGTGTTTAAATTTAATAATACTTTGTACTATAATGATGTGAGAAAGTTATTATGTTTAAATTTAATTATACTTTGTATTATAATGATGTGAGAAAGTTATTATGTTTAAATTTAATAATACTTTGTACTGTAATGATGTGAGAAAGTTATTATGTTTAAATTTAATAATACTTTGTACTATAATGATGTGAGAAAGTTATTATGTTTAAATTTAATTGTACTTTGTACTGTAATGATGTAAGAAAGTTATTATGTTTAAATTTAATAATACTTGGTACTGTAATGATGTGAGAAAGTTATTATGTTTAATTTTAATAATACTTTGTACTATAATGATGTGAGAAAGTTATGTTTAAATTTAATAATACTTTGTACTGTAATGATGTGAGAAAGTTATGTTTAAATTTAATAATACTTTGTACTATAATGATGTGAGAAAGTTATTATGTTTAAATTTAATAATACTTTGTACTGTAATGATGTGAGAAAGTTATTATGTTTAAATTTAATAATACTTTGTACTATAATGATGTGAGAAAGTTATTATGTTTAAATTTAATAATACTTTGTACTATAATGATGTGAGAAAGTTATTGTGTTTAAATTTAATAATACTTTGTACTGTAATGATGTGAGAAAGTTATTATGTTTAAATTTAATAATACTTTGTACTGTAATGATGTGAGAAAGTTATTATGTTTAATTTTAATAATACTTTGTACTATAATGATGTGAGAAACTTATTATGTTTAAATTTAATAATACTTTGTACTATAATGATGTGAGAAAGTTATTATGTTTAAATTTAATAATACTTTGTACTGTAATGATGTGAGAAAGTTATTATGTTTAAATTTAATAATACTTTGTACTATAATGATGTGAGAAAGTTATTATGTTTAAATTTAATAATACTTTGTACTATAATGATGTGAGAAAGTTATTGTGTTTAAATTTAATAATACTTTGTACTGTAATGATGTGAGAAAGTATGTTTAAATTTAATAATATTTTGTACTGTAATGATGTGAGAAAGTTATTATGTTTAAATTTAATAATACTTTGTACTATAATGATGTGAGAAAGTTATTATGTTTAAATTTAATAATACTTTGTACTATAATGATGTGAGAAAGTTATTATGTTTAAATTTAATAATACTTTGTACTGTAATGATGTGAGAAAGTTATGTTTAAATTTAATTGTACTTTGTACTGTAATGATGTAAGAAAGTTATTATGTTTAAATTTAATAATACTTTGTACTATAATGATGTGAGAAAGATATTGTGTTTAAATTTAATAATACTTTGTACTATGATGATGTGAGAAAGTTATTATGTTTAATTTTAATAATACTTTGTACTATGATGATGTGAGAAAGTTATTATGTTTAAATTTAATAATACTTTGTACTGTAATGTGAGAAAGTTATGTTTAAATTTAATAATACTTTGTACTTTAATGATGTGAGAAAGTTATTATGTTTAAATTTAATAATACTTTGTACTTTAATGATGTGAGAAAGTTATTGTTTAATTTTAATAATACTTTGTACTATAATGATGTGAGAAAGTTATTATGTTTAAATTTAATAATACTTTGTACTGTAATGATGTAAGAAAGTTATTATGTTTAAATTTAATAATACTTTGTACTGTAATGATGTAAGAAAGTTATTATGTTTAAATTTAATAATACTTTGTACTATAATGATGTGAGAAAGTTATTATGTTTAAATTTAATAATACTTTGTACTGTAATGATGTGAGAAAGTTATTATGTTTAAATTTAATAATACTTTGTACTGTAATGATGTGAGAAAGTTATTATGTTTAAATTTAATAATACTTTGTACTATAATGATGTGAGAAAGATATTGTGTTTAAATTTAATAATACTTTGTACTATAATGATGTGAGAAAGTTATTATGTTTAAATTTAATTGTACTTTGTATTATAATGATGTGAGAAAGTTATTATGTTTAAATTTAATAATACTTTGTACTGTAATGATGTGAGAAAGATATTATGTTTAAATTTAATAATACTTTGTACTGTAATGATGTAAGAAAGTTATTATGTTTAAATTTAATAATACTTTGTACTGTAATGATGTAAGAAAGTTATTATGTTTAAATTTAATAATACTTTGTACTGTAATGATGTGAGAAAGTTATTATGTTTAATTTTAATAATACTTTGTACTGTAATGATGTAAGAAAGTTATTATGTTTAAATTTAATAATACTTTGTACTGTAATGATGTGAGAAAGTTATTATGTTTAAATTTAATTGTACTTTGTACTATAATGATGTGAGAAAGTTATTATGTTTAAATTTAATAATACTTTGTACTGTAATGATGTGAGAAAGTTATTATGTTTAAATTTAATAATACTTTGTACTGTAATGATGTGAGAAAGTTATTATGTTTAAATTTAATTGTACTTTGTACTATAATGATGTGAGAAAGTTATTATGTTTAAATTTAATAATACTTTGTACTATAATGATGTGAGAAAGTTATTATGTTTAAATTTAATAATACTTTGTACTATAATGATGTGAGAAAGTTATTATGTTTAAATTTAATAATACTTTGTACTATAATGATGTGAGAAAGTTATTATGTTTAAATTTAATAATACTTTGTACTATAATGATGTGAGAAAGTTATTATGTTTAAATTTAATAATACTTTGTACTATAATGATGTGAGAAAGTTATTATGTTTAATTTTAATAATAATTTGTACTATAATGATGTGAGAAAGTTATTATGTTTAAATTTAATAATACTTTGTACTGTAATGATGTAAGAAAGTTATTATGTTTAAATTTAATAATACTTTGTACTGTAATGATGTGAGAAAGTTATTATGTTTAATTTTAATAATACTTTGTACTATAATGATGTGAGAAAGTTATGTTTAAATTTAATAATACTTTGTACTATAATGATGTGAGAAAGTTATTATGTTTAAATTTAATAATATTTTGTACTATAATGATGTGAGAAAGTTATTATGTTTAAATTTAATAATACTTTGTACTGTAATGATGTGAGAAAGTTATTATGTTTAAATTTAATAATACTTTGTACTATAATGATGTGAGAAAGTTATTATGTTTAAATTTAATAATACTTTGTACTATAATGATGTGAGAAAGTTATTGTGTTTAAATTTAATAATACTTTGTACTGTAATGATGTGAGAAAGTTGTTTAAATTTAATAATACTTTGTACTGTAATGATGTGAGAAAGTTATTATGTTTAATTTTAATAATACTTTGTACTATAATGATGTGAGAAAGTTATTATGTTTAAATTTAATAATACTTTGTACTATAATGATGTGAGAAAGTTATTATGTTTAAATTTAATAATACTTTGTACTGTAATGATGTGAGAAAGTTATGTTTAAATTTAATAATACTTTGTACTATAATGATGTGAGAAAGTTATTATGTTTAAATTTAATAATACTTTGTACTGTAATGATGTGAGAAAGTTATTATGTTTAAATTTAATAATACTTTGTACTGTAATGATGTGAGAAAGTTATTATGTTTAAATTTAATAATACTTTGTACCATAATGATGTGAGAAAGTTATTATGTTTAAATTTAATAATACTTTGTACTGTAATGATGTGAGAAAGTTATTATGTTTAAATTTAATAATACTTTGTACTGTAATGATGTGAGAAAGTTATTATGTTTAAATTTAATAATACTTTGTACTGTAATGATGTGTAAGAAAGTTATTATGTTTAAATTTAATAATACTTTGTACTGTAATGATGTGAGAAAGTTATTATGTTTAAATTTAATAATACTTTGTACTGTAATGATGTAAGAAAGTTATTATGTTTAAATTTAATAATACTTTGTACTATAATGATGTGAGAAAGTTATTATGTTTAAATTTAATAATACTTTGTACTATAATGATGTGAGAAAGTTATTATGTTTAAATTTAATAATACTTTGTACTGTAATGATGTGAGAAAGTTATTATGTTTAAATTTAATAATACTTTGTACTATAATGATGTGAGAAAGTTATTATGTTTAAATTTAATAATACTTTGTACTATAATGATGTGAGAAAGTTATTATGTTTAAATTTAATAATACTTTGTACTGTAATGATGTGAGAAAGTTATTATGTTTAAATTTAATAATACTTTGTACTGTAATGATGTGAGAAAGTTATTATGTTTAAATTTAATAATACTTTGTACTATAATGATGTGAGAAAGTTATTATGTTTAAATTTAATAATACTTTGTACTATAATGATGTGAGAAAGTTATTATGTTTAAATTTAATAATACTTTGTACTGTAATGATGTGAGAAAGTTATTATGTTTAAATTTAATAATACTTTGTACTGTAATGATGTGAGAAAGTTATTATGTTTAAATTTAATAATACTTTGTACTATAATGATGTGAGAAAGTTATTATGTTTAAATTTAATAATACTTTGTACTATAATGATGTGAGAAAGTTATTATGTTTAAATTTAATAATACTTTGTATTTATAATGATGTGAGAAAGTTATTATGTTTAAATTTAATAATACTTTGTACTGTAATGATGTGAGAAAGTTATTATGTTTAAATTTAATAATACTTTGTACTATAATGATGTGAGAAAGTTATTATGTTTAAATTTAATAATACTTTGTACTTGTAATGATGTGAGAAAGTTATTATGTTTAAATTTAATAATACTTTGTACTATAATGATGTGAGAAAGTTATTATGTTTAAATTTAATAATACTTTGTACTGTAATGATGTAAGAAAGTTATTATGTTTAAATTTAATAATACTTTGTACTGTAATGATGTAAGAAAGTTATTATGTTTAAATTTAATAATACTTTGTACTATAATGATGTGAGAAAGTTATTATGTTTAAATTTAATAATACTTTGTACTGTAATGATGTAAGAAAGTTATTATGTTTAAATTTAATAATACTTTGTACTGTAATGATGTGAGAAAGTTATTATGTTTAAATTTAATAATACTTTGTACTATAATGATGTGAGAAAGTTATTATGTTTAAATTTAATAATACTTTGTACTATAATGATGTGAGAAAGTTATTATGTTTAAATTTAATAATACTTTGTACTATAATGATGTGAGAAAGTTATTATGTTTAAATTTAATAATACTTTGTACTGTAATGATGTGAGAAAGTTATTATGTTTAAATTTAATAATACTTTGTACTGTAATGATGTGAGAAAGTTATTATGTTTAAATTTAATAATACTTTGTACTGTAATGATGTAAGAAAGTTATTATGTTTAAATTTAATAATACTTTGTACTGTAATGATGTGAGAAAGTTATTATGTTTAAATTTAATAATACTTTGTACTGTAATGATGTAAGAAAGTTATTATGTTTAAATTTAATAATACTTTGTACTGTAATGATGTGAGAAAGTTATTATGTTTAAATTTAATAATACTTTGTACTATAATGATGTGAGAAAGTTATTATGTTTAAATTTAATAATACTTTGTACTGTAATGATGTGAGAAAGTTATTATGTTTAAATTTAATAATACTTTGTACTGTAATGATGTGAGAAAGTTATTATGTTTAAATTTAATAATACTTTGTACTATAATGATGTGAGAAAGTTATTATGTTTAAATTTAATAATACTTTGTACTATAATGATGTGAGAAAGTTATTATGTTTAAATTTAATAATACTTTGTACTATAATGATGTGAGAAAGTTATTATGTTTAAATTTAATAATACTTTGTACTATAATGATGTGAGAAAGTTATTATGTTTAAATTTAATAATACTTTGTACTATAATGATGTGAGAAAGTTATTATGTTTAAATTTAATAATACTTTGTACTATAATGATGTGAGAAAGTTATTATGTTTAATTTAATAATACTTTGTACTATAATGATGTGAGAAAGTTATTATGTTTAAATTTAATAATACTTTGTACTGTAATGATGTAAGATTATTATGTTTAATTTTAATAATACTTTGTACTGTAATGATGTGAGAAAGTTATTATGTTTAATTTTAATAATACTTTGTACTATAATGATGTGAGAGAGTTATGTTTAAATTTAATAATACTTTGTACTTTAATGATGTGAGAAAGTTATTATGTTTAAATTTAAAAATACTTTGTACTATAATGATGTGAGAAAGTTATTATGTTTAAATTTAATAATACTTTGTACTGTAATGATGTGAGAAAGTTATTATGTTTAAATTTAATAATACTTTGTACTATAATGATGTGAGAAAGTTATTATGTTTAAATTTAATAATACTTTGTACTATAATGATGTGAGAAAGTTATTATGTTTAAATTTAATAATACTTTGTACTGTAATGATGTGAGAAAGTTATGTTTAAATTTAATAATACTTTGTACTGTAATGATGTGAGAAAGTTATTATGTTTAAATTTAATAATACTTTGTACTATAATGATGTGAGAAAGTTATTATGTTTAAATTTAATAATAATTTGTACTATAATGATGTGAGAAAGTTATTATGTTTAATTTTAATAATACTTTGTACTGTAATGATGTGAGAAAGTTATTATGTTTAAATTTAATAATACTTTGTACTGTAATGATGTGAGAAAGTTATTATGTTTAAATTTAATAATACTTTGTACTGTAATGATGTGAGAAAGTTATTATGTTTAAATTTAATAATACTTTGTACTGTAATGATGTGAGAAAGTTATTATGTTTAAATTTAATAATACTTTGTACTGTAATGATGTGAGAAAGTTATTATGTTTAAATTTAATAATACTTTGTACTGTAATGATGTGAGAGAAAGTTATGTTTAAATTTAATAATACTTTGTACTGTAATGATGTGAGAAAGTTATTATGTTTAATTTTAATAATACTTTGTACTGTAATGATGTGAGAAAGTTATTATGTTTAATTTTAATAATACTTTGTACTGTAATGATGTGAGAAAGTTATTATGTTTAAATTTAATAATACTTTGTACTATAATGATGTGAGAAAGTTATTATGTTTAAATTTAATGTACTTTGTACTGTAATGATGTGAGAAAGTTATTATGTTTAAATTTAATAATACTTTGTACTGTAATGATGTGAGAAAGTTATTATGTTTAAATTTAATAATACTTTGTACTGTAATGATGTGAGAAAGTTATTATGTTTAAATTTAATAATACTTTGTACTGTAATGATGTGAGAAAGTTATTATGTTTAATTTTAATAATACTTTGTACTTTGTACTGTAATGATGTGAGAAAGTTATTATGTTTAAATTTAATAATACTTTGTACTGTAATGATGTGAGAAAGTTATTATGTTTAAATTTAATAATACTTTGTACTATAATGATGTGAGAAAGTTATTATGTTTAAATTTAATAATACTTTGTACTGTAATGATGTGAGAAAGTTATTATGTTTAAATTTAATAATACTTTGAACTTTGTACTGTAATGATGTGAGAAAGTTATTATGTTTAAATTTAATAATACTTTGTACTATAATGATGTGAGAAAGTTATTATGTTTAAATTTAATAATACTTTGTACTATAATGATGTGAGAAAGTTATTATGTTTAAATTTAATAATACTTTGTACTATAATGATGTGAGAAAGTTATTATGTTTAAATTTAATAATACTTTGTACTATAATGATGTGAGAAAGTTATTATGTTTAATTTTAATAATACTTTGTACTATAATGATGTGAGAAAGTTATTATGTTTAAATTTAATAATACTTTGTACTGTAATGATGTGAGAAAGTTATTATGTTTAAATTTAATAATACTTTGTACTGTAATGATGTGAGAAAGTTATTATGTTTAAATTTAATAATACTTTGTACTATAATGATGTGAGAAAGTTATTATGTTTAAATTTAATAATACTTTGTACTGTAATGATGTGAGAAAGTTATTATGTTTAAATTTAATAATACTTTGTACTATAATGATGTGAGAAAGTTATTATGTTTAAATTTAATAATACTTTGTACTGTAATGATGTGAGAAAGTTATTATGTTTAAATTTAATAATACTTTGTACTATAATGATGTGAGAAAGTTATTATGTTTAAATTTAATAATACTTTGTACTATAATGATGTGAGAAAGTTATTGTGTTTAAATTTAATAATACTTTGTACTGTAATGATGTGAGAAAGTTGTTTAAATTTAATAATACTTTGTACTGTAATGATGTGAGAAAGTTATTATGTTTAATTTTAATAATACTTTGTACTATAATGATGTGAGAAACTTATTATGTTTAAATTTAATAATACTTTGTACTATAATGATGTGAGAAAGTTATTATGTTTAAATTTAATAATACTTTGTACTGTAATGATGTGAGAAAGTTATGTTTAAATTTAATTGTACTTTGTACTGTAATGATGTGAGAAAGTTATTATGTTTAATTTTAATAATACTTTGTACTGTAATGATGTGAGAAAGTTATTATGTTTAATTTTAATAATAATTTGTACTATAATGATGTGAGAAAGTTATTATGTTTAATTTTAATAATACTTTGTACTGTAATGATGTGAGAAAGTTATTATGTTTAAATTTAAAAATAATACTACTTTGTACTGTAATGATGTGAGAAAGTTATTATGTTTAAATTTAAAAATAATACTACTTTGTACTGTAATGATGTGAGAAAGTTATTATGTTTAAATTTAAAAATAATACTACTTTGTACTGTAATGATGTGAGAAAGTTATTATGTTTAAATTTAAAAATAATACTACTTTGTACTGTAATGATGTGAGAAAGTTATTATGTTTAATTTTAATAATACTTTGTACTATAATGATGTGAGAGAGTTATGTTTAAATTTAATAATACTTTGTACTGTAATGATGTGAGAAAGTTGTTTAAATTTAATAATACTTTGTACTGTAATGATGTGAGAAAGTTATTATGTTTAATTTTAATAATACTTTGTACTATAATGATGTGAGAAACTTATTATGTTTAAATTTAATAATACTTTGTACTATAATGATGTGAGAAAGTTATTATGTTTAAATTTAATAATACTTTGTACTGTAATGATGTGAGAAAGTTATGTTTAAATTTAATTGTACTTTGTACTGTAATGATGTGAGAAAGTTATTATGTTTAATTTTAATAATACTTTGTACTGTAATGATGTGAGAAAGTTATTATGTTTAATTTTAATAATAATTTGTACTATAATGATGTGAGAAAGTTATTATGTTTAATTTTAATAATACTTTGTACTGTAATGATGTGAGAAAGTTATTATGTTTAAATTTAAAAATAATACTACTTTGTACTGTAATGATGTGAGAAAGTTATGTTTAAATTTAAAAATAATACTACTTTGTACTGTAATGATGTGAGAAAGTTATTATGTTTAAATTTAAAAATAATACTACTTTGTACTGTAATGATGTGAGAAAGTTATTATGTTTAAATTTAAAAATAATACTACTTTGTACTGTAATGATGTGAGAAAGTTATTATGTTTAAATTTAATACTACTTTGTACTATAATGATGTGAGAAAGTTATTATGTTTAATTTTAATAATACTTTGTACTATAATGATGTGAGAAAGTTATTATGTTTAAATTTAATAATACTTTGTACTATAATGATGTGAGAAAGTTATTATGTTTAAATTTAATAATACTTTGTACTATAATGATGTGAGAAAGTTATTATGTTTAATTTTAATAATACTTTGTACTATAATGATGTGAGAAACTTATTATGTTTAAATTTAATAATACTTTGTACTGTAATGATGTGAGAAAGTTGTTTAAATTTAATAATACTTTGTACTGTAATGATGTGAGAAAGTTATTATGTTTAATTTTAATAATACTTTGTACTGTAATGATGTGAGAAAGTTATTATGTTTAATTTTAATAATACTTTGTACTGTAATGATGTGAGAAAGTTATTATGTTTAAATTTAATAATACTTTGTACTGTAATGATGTGAGAAAGTTATTATGTTTAAATTTAATAATACTTTGTACTATAATGATGTGAGAAAGTTATTATGTTTAAATTTAATAATACTTTGTACTGTAATGATGTGAGAAAGTTATTATGTTTAAATTTAATAATACTTTGTACTATAATGATGTGAGAAAGTTATTATGTTTAAATTTAATAATACTTTGTACTGTAATGATGTGAGAAAGTTATGTTTAAATTTAATTGTACTTTGTACTGTAATGATGTGAGAAAGTTATTATGTTTAATTTTAATAATACTTTGTACTATAATGATGTGAGAAAGTTATTATGTTTAATTTTAATAATAATTTGTACTATAATGATGTGAGAAAGTTATTATGTTTAATTTTAATAATACTTTGTACTGTAATGATGTGAGAAAGTTATTATGTTTAAATTTAATAATACTTTGTACTGTAATGATGTGAGAAAGTTATTATGTTTAAATTTAATAATACTTTGTACTGTAATGATGTGAGAAAGTTATTATGTTTAAATTTAATAATACTTTGTACTGTAATGATGTGAGAAAGTTATTATGTTTAAATTTAATAATACTTTGTACTGTAATGATGTGAGAAAGTTATTATGTTTAAATTTAATAATACTTTGTACTGTAATGATGTGAGAAAGTTATTATGTTTAAATTTAATAATACTTTGTACTGTAATGATGTGAGAATGTTATTATGATTTTGTTGATAAGTTTTAATAGTCCATCAGTTTTTGTACTAACATTTTCTCCCAATTTTATGTGTTTTCTGACCTTCGTAAGATAATTGCATTTTGTAAGTTTGTTTTTATCTGAACCTTGAAGTTAGAATTGGGGAAAGATTTCTCTTTTACAGTAATTTTAAAATGCATTTTGATGTTTTCTTTGTCTGCTGCAGGAAATTTTTTTTTATTTATTTTTTACTTATCAGGTAATATCTTCCATTAATGAGGTTATAGTATGTGCAGTAAAATTCTGCCCCCTAATGGCTGAGGGGTAAGGCTGAAACTTATAATGCTGTAAACTTAGTTTCAGTATATCTGGTGTGTAGAAACACAAATAAACCATTCTGTAGCTTTGTGCTTAAAAACTAACAAAAATACTTTACTGGACAGATGGTGTTTTTTGTCACATTAAAATTGTGTTGGTTAATCATTGGAATACTAAAAAAAAACAGAAAAAGGACCAAGATTTAAGTTGTGACTGTATTTGATTGTTTTAGCTGTGACTGTATTTGATTTTTGTAGCTGTGACTGTATTTGATTGTTTTAGCTGTGACTGTATTTGATTGTTTCTATAATGGAATTTTCTAGGCTAATAAAAAAAAGATTTATTCACACATGAAAAGTTAAAGATACAATGAGATATTGTGAATTAACTTTAGAAAGTAATGGTCTTTAAGATATCTGTTTATTTCTCTACTCTTGCAGGGAGAATGATATTAGTGATGTGTTGGATACAACATTTTCTGTTGAGCACGATTCTTTCGGTCAGCTTCAGGTTCATGAACTGAAACCAAATGGAAAGAACTTAAGTGTAACTGATGACAACAAAAAAGAATATGTGAGGTGAGAACTGGTTTGGGTCATTCTTGATGACAAGAAACCTACTTGAAATGAAAATGTATCTCAGAACAGCTGGTATGGGTATTGACACTTTTATTGATAAGGAGAGAACAACGTTTCAACCTTCCTAGGTCAAAATGTTGTTCTCTGCTTATCAATAAATGTAAATAACTATACCAGCCATTCTGAGATGCATGGTTTGTGTCATGTTTTATTCCAGTTTTTAAGATATTATTGTACTTTGATCAGACTGTTGGAATTTAAGAATTATTGGTCTAGTCAGTTTTCCAAGAACATAAAAGATATTTCTGAGTGATTTATGGTCAAAGATTAATCAAAACATGGTTCAACTGATTCACATTTTAATTGGACTGCAACAACAGATAGCATCCTCAAACCTTTGGTTGTAACCAATAAAATATTTGCATTTATATTTACCCTGTATTGTGTTTAGTACATATTAATGATGATTTAACACTCGATGCATTAGTACAAGCCACAACTTTTCATTTAGCCAGATCCTGTTTGGGTTGCATCATGTAGTGACTGAATTGGAATAGTTCTTGAATTAACAATAAGGACTGATTGTACCTTTATTATGTTTCTAAACACATTTTATGAACTTATTTATACTCCAAATTACCCATGTATCACAACCTAACTATAAACTTTCTAGTAGCATATTAATCACATGAAAATAAATTACAAATGTCATTTTTATCTCACATATTACTTTATGTATCTCATATGGAAAAAGAGTAATTATACCCACTTTCTTTGGTTAGTTTTTTACATTGAGTGTTGTAATAGGTAAAGACAAGAGATTATTCATTATAATGTCATATGCCACCAGTGATGAATGGTGTAAAAGATGTTTGTCATTTGATGATAGATGACCAAATTCTGTTTATTTAGCTTTGTGTTGCAAACTACTGTTACATCTGCTTGGATAGGAATGCAACACGATCTGTTATATTACTAAAAATTAAATGTAAACTCTGGTTTGCCTTTTGCTTTACTGTTTTTTACTGAGTTAAAAACATGTTCACCCTTCATGAGTAACTCCAGACAAGGGCAGTAGAAAGAATAAAACTATGTGTCATATAGTTTATACGTTGTTTTTTAATTTAATGTATTTTACTAGCATGTTGCTGTGTTTATCTTGAAATTTAAAGAGTATGTGGAACTGAGGTCACTAATTTATTCTTGTGAATTATTCAGCCAGAAAAACTTAAAATACTGAAAACTAAACATGAAGAACAACCTCTTACTTGATTTACCATTACTTCTGGGTAACACAGATTAATGAAGTGCACATAATTTAAATCAAATCTATGTATGATCATCACAACCATGCCAATTAGTGCACATGTATTTCTATACCATGAGTTCTGTGAACATCTGTTAGTGATGTAATATCTATCTGAATCACTGGTAAAGGCTAATATTTGTAGTTAAAGGAAGTTGTGTGTGTAAGTAGTGAAACTTAAGTTATCTTGTGAAACTCACTTCAGTGAGTTATAACTATAGACATC
The DNA here is from genome assembly GCF_004210375.1 of Tachypleus tridentatus. NCBI lineage: Eukaryota > Metazoa > Arthropoda > Merostomata > Xiphosura > Limulidae > Tachypleus > Tachypleus tridentatus. Next base: position 8,491,478 of record NC_134833.1, read on the forward strand.
AAACTATACCTAGCTGAGTTTAAAAAAAGTAAACTGTCACAGATAGACATGTTTAAAATTGTTTCCCATTGCTCACAACAAGAAGGAACCCACTTGAACTATAAATATATGTATAGTGGTGATAGCTGAGGAACCCTCTTGAACTAAATATATGTATAGTAGTGACAACTGAGGAACCCACTTGAACTAAATATACGTATAGTAGTGACAGATGAGGAACCCACTTGAACTAAATATATGTGTAGTAGTGACAGCTGAGGAACCCACTTGAACTAAATATACGTATAGTAGTGACAGATGAGGAACCCACTTGAACTAAATATACGTATAGTAGTGACAGCTGAGGAACCCACTTGAACTAAATATACGTATAGTAGTGACAGCTGAGGAACCCTCTTGAACTAAATATATGTATAGTAGTGACAGCTGAGGAACCCTCTTGAACTAAATATACGTATAGTAGTGACAGCTGAGGAACCCTCTTGAACTAAATATATGTATAGTAGTGACAACTGAGGAACCCACTTGAACTAAATATACGTACAGTAGTGACAGCTGAGGAACCCTCTTGAACTAAATATATGTATAGTAGTGACAGCTGAGGAACTCACTTGAACAAAATATATGTATAGTGGTGACAGCTGAGGAACCCACTTGAACTAAATATACGTATAGTAGTGACAGCTGGGGGACCCACTTGAACTAAATATACGTATAGTAGTGACAGCTGGGGAACCCACTTGAACTAAATATACTTATAGTAGTGACAGCTGAGGAACCCACTTGAACTAAATATACGTATAGTAGTGACAGCTGGGGGACCCACTTGAACTAAATATACGTATAGTAGTGACAGCTGGGGGACCCACTTGAACTAAATATACGTATAGTAGTGACAGCTGGGGGACCCACTTGAACTAAATATATGTATAGTAGTGACAGCTGGGGGACCCACTTGAACTAAATATACGTATAGTAGTGACAGCTGAGGAACCCACTTGAACTAAATATACGTATAGTAGTGACAGCTGAGGAACCCACTTGAACTAAATATACATTATAGTAGTGACAGCTGAGGAACCCACTTGAACTAAATATACATTATAGTAGTGACAGCTGAGGAACCCACTTGAACTAAATATACATTATAGTAGTGACAGCTGAGGAACCCACTTGAACTAAATATACGTATAGTAGTGACAGCTGAGGAACCCACTTGAACTAAATATACGTATAGTAGTGACAGCTGAGGAACCCACTTGAACTAAATATACGTATAGTAGTGACAGCTGAGGAACCCACTTGAACTAAATATACGTATAGTAGTGACAGCTGGGGGATCCACTTGAACTAAATATACGTATAGTAGTGACAGCTGGGGAACCCACTTGAACTAAATATCATTATAGTAGTGACAGCTGGGGACCCACTTGAACTAAATATCATTATAGTAGTGACAGCTGGGGACCCACTTGAACTAAATATACGTATAGTAGTGACAGCTGGGGACCCACTTGAACTAAATATCATTATAGTAGTGACAGCTGGGGGACCCACTTGAACTAAATATACGTATAGTAGTGACAGCTGGGGGACCCACTTGAACTAAATATACGTATAGTAGTGACAGCTGGGGGACCCACTTGAACTAAATATACGTATAGTAGTGACAGCTGGGGGACCCACTTGAACTAAATATACGTATAGTAGTGACAGCTGGGGGACCCACTTGAACTAAATATACGTATAGTAGTGACAGCTGGGGGACCCACTTGAACTAAATATACGTATAGTAGTGACAGCTGATGTGTGTACCAGAAGCTATTATTCAAAACGTGAAATAACAAAGAACATTTTACCTCTTTAGGTCATTGTCTTTGTTTTATTGCTAGAATATTGAGCAGTAGAATCCAGTACTTTGTAGCTAGTTCTATTTAACTGTTTTCTTCATTTTATGGCCAGAATCTTTAGATTTCTGTTTTATTATGGAAATATTTGAAGTTTTTCTTTATGTACAAAATTTTGCCAGTAAAATCTGAATTATTACTTATTTTTAGCATTAGGTACTAGTTTTGTAATTAAAACATGAGTAGTAGTTTAGTTTAATGTTGTCTGAATGAATACGTTTTCAGTAAAAGTGAAGTAATGATTTTTCCACTAAAGGTTATACGTGAATTATCGGTTCATGAGAGGGATAGAACAACAGTTTCTTGCCCTGCAGAAAGGATTCAATGAGTTGATTCCTCAACATCTTCTGAAGTCATTTGATGAGAAGGAGTTGGAGGTGAGATTTAGGTTACAACAACTTTAAGTATTATGGAAGAACAGTATTTTAGAAATGATAGGTTTCTCTGGAGAATTAGAAACACGTCTCAAGAATAATAAGTTTCTCGGGATGAATGTGGAGCGTTTTCTTGAATGAAACTAATTGTAGAAGAGTTAGTTATATTTCTATAATGGGATTGAAGTGAATCACATATTAGTTTATATAATAAATTAATGTATGGTACCTGCTTATGTTTGGTGAAAGTAAAAGAATTACATGCCAGTTTGTACATGAAGTTAGTGTCTAAAAATCAGTTGTGTATATTTGATTAGATTGAACTTCATTTTGTGCTAATTTGTTATTAAAATAAACTTTTAAATGCGGGTGTTAAGGTGTTTTTTATTTTGTATGATCCAAACCAAGTAATAATTGCATAAACACGTTGCATTGTACAGCTTTTGATTGGAGGACTAGGAAAGATAGACTTGGAGGACTGGAAACTTAACACACGTCTCAAACACTGCACTCCTGACCACAACATAGTCAAGTGGTTCTGGACAGTGGTAGAGTCATATAGTGAAGAACGTCGTGCCCGTCTTCTCCAGTTCGTCACAGGAAGCTCACGTGTTCCTCTGCAAGGCTTCAAAGCTTTACAAGGTAAGGTTAGAGGTTTCAGATCAAGTTCTCAAAAAAACAGAAGGAGATGGTGTGAACATTTGAAAAAGAATGTTTTAAATAACTAAACTTATTGGAATGAGGTAATAACAATAAATACATGGTTCCTTAATTAAGAAGGAAGTTTCTCAAAGGAAGTGAATATTTAAAAAAAGAAATGAAGTTTGATAAACTTTGCATCTCCTCTGTTTAACGTACAAAGCTGTATGTCATCTTAAAGATGTAAAAATTCAGTCTTCTTGTGTGTAGACATTTCATTGCTTTTCTTGGTTAAGGCATGAATATTTTGTTGTTAAGTTTATCAGTTAGACTTAAATCATGGTGATACTGTGGACATCACTTGTAACCACACATTAGACCTAAGTGAAAATCTCTGACATCACATGTAACCACAGATTAGACCTAAGTGAAAATCTCTTGAATTTGATTTGTACTTTTACCCTTTGCTGATATACTCACTGTTACTTCTTTTGTTGAATGTTGGTAGACATAGCTACATCAGGAGATTCAACAGAAAACCAGTTCTTGTTTTAATAGTATATGAAATTAATGAGAATTAAAGCAATGTATGAATAGAAAGTATTACGAGCATCTCTGAATAGAAAGTAGTATCTCTGAATAGAAAGTAGTACGAGCATCTCTGAATAGAAAGTAGTACGAGCATCTCTGAATAGAAAGTAGTACGAGCGTCTCTGAATAGAAAGTAGTACGAGCATCTGTGAATAGAAAGTAGTACGAGCGTCTCTGAATAGAAAGTAGTACGAGTATCTGTGAATAGAAAGTAGTACGAGCATCTCTGAATAGAAAGTAGTACGAGTATCTGTGAATAGAAAGTAGTACGAGCGTCTCTGAATAGAAAGTAGTACGAGCGTCTCTGAATAGAAAGTAGTACGAGCGTCTCTGAATAGAAAGTAGTACGAGCGTCTCTGAATAGAAAGTAGTACGAGCGTCTCTGAATAGAAAGTAGTACGAGCGTCTCTGAATAGAAAGTAGTACGAGCGTCTCTGAATAGAAAGTAGTACGAGCGTCTCTGAATAGAAAGTAGTACGAGCGTCTCTGAATAGAAAGTAGTACGAGCGTCTCTGAATAGAAAGTAGTACGAGCGTCTCTGAATAGAAAGAAAACGGCGTCTCTGAATAGAAAGTAGTACGGCGTCTCTGAATAGAAAGAAAATGCGGCGTCTCTGAATAGAAAGTAAACGGCGTCTCTGAATAGAAAGTAGTACGGCGTCTCTGAATGAAAGAAAAGTATCTGTGAATAGAAAGTAGCGAGTCTCTGAATAGAAAGTAATACGGCGTCTCTGAATAGGCGAGTGTCTCTGAATAGAAAGTAATGCGGCGTCTCTGAATAGAAAGTATTTACGAGCGTCTCTGAATAGAAAGTACGTACGAGCGTCTCTGAATAGAAAGTACGTACGAGCGTCTCTGAATAGAAAGTAGTACGAGCGTCTCTGAATAGAAAGTAGTACGAGCGTCTCTGAATGGAGAATATGATATGATGTACACAAACCATGAATAAGAGAAGTTAATTTGCAAAGTGGTTCGGATTACCATGAAAAGTTTTGAAGAAAAGCCTTTGGAAATGGGATATTAAATCTTGTATAAAAGTTGACACATCCACTGGAAAACCCATCCACTCACTAGGTCTTTAATATCTAGTCCAGATCTCGTTTCTGTGTACCAGTTATTAATGTAAGAATATAAAGTCATAACAGAAAGTATAACAAACTTTCAGATTTTTTAAACGTGGGTCTCTATGACAAGCATAATAAAGATAAGGTTGGAATGGTTATTTTGAAAATATTATACACAAAAGTACAGATATTGTACACAAGTCTACAGATCTGAAAACAGGAAATCAAGTTTATAGTATGCAGCATTTTACTACTATGCTCTTAGGAGATTATTATTTGTGATAAATTTAATGTAGATTTCATTTACATTTATTATTATTCCATAAACCAAGTTGGTGGATATTTTTTCCTAAGTGTACTCAGTTCTAGATTTTCTATCTATTTTGATTTCTAACACGTACCTCTGTGTGTATATACAGTGGTACCTGGGTTCTCGAACAATTCGGTTTTCGAACATATTGTTTGAGAAAAAAATGTCTCGGTTGTCAAACATAAACTCGGTTCCTGAACCAAGCCGTCATGGCCTCAACCCCCGAAATAATCCAACAGAACAACTCTTTGACCATTTTCGGCATACGCCAAGCTTGTCCAAAACATTTTACCCTCACCTGTCACTCAGTCCTCACCCCTGATAAAATCTGATGTGAACGTTCTCGTTTTTTTTTGTTGTTTTTTTCTAAATATTCTGATTAAATAAGCCACCATGGGGTTAAAGAAGGATAATGAAAGCAGCAAACCAAAAAGAAAAGTTGTTAGAGCCACAATAGAGGTGAAAAAAGATCTCATAGCAAAGTATGAGTGATGTTCTCGTGTCTGATCTTGCTACACAGTTTGGTATGGTGAAATCTACAGTCTGCACCACACTGAAAAATAAAGAGGTCATCAAAGGAGCTGATGTTGCAAAAGGAGTGACAGTGCTTACAAAACAAAGATCACAAACAACAGAAGAGGTAGAAAAACTGTTGTTAATTTGGGTAAATGAAAAACAGTTAGCTGGTGATAGCATTTCTGAAACCATCATTTGTGAGAAAGCAAAACAGTTGCATGCTGACCTCCTGAAAAACATTCCTGGAATGAGTGCTGATACAAATGATGCCTTTAAGGCTAGTAGGGGTGGTTTGAAAAATTTAGGAAGAGAAGTGGCATACATAGTGTGGTAAGACATGAGGAGGGTGCCAGGCAGAAACAAGCCTCATTAGACAAGTTTTTAGTGAGAAATAGGTCCAGTGAGTCTCAAGCAGGTTGTAGCAGTGCAAAGAGACAGAAAAGAGAAAGAACCCCAGAAGGAGAGTTACATGACGTTTTTATGGAATGTGATTCCCCTTCCAAACAGTAATAACCCTTCTACTCTCCACGTTCCTCACCACCTTTCACTTATGCCATCAGCTCTCTTCAGCACAGGTAAAGTGCAGTTAAATTTTTATTTATTGTTTTTTATTGTGTTTATAGTTTTTGTGGTTGACATGTAAGTATTATTATACAGGTATAAATAAGCAATATTTTTACTTAAAATGCTTCATAATGCATAATTTTTGGAGGTCTGTAATGGATTAATTTAATTTACAGTATTTCTGATGGGAAAAATTTATTTGGTTTTCAAACAAATCGGTTTTTGAACAACCTTCTGGAATGGATTAAGTTTGAGAACTGTATTTCTGATATGGTACTTTCCTTCTCTCACAAGATTAGCTTTTTCAGTTTTGTGCTGCCTTCTACATGCAATGTTTTCATAAAGCATGTTACAAGTCTTTTGACACCCTTTTTGGAATCAGAGTTTCCAACATGTCTTTCATGCAAATCATTGTCATCTTTTCACCAGCATGAGAGCACAACTATCACATGAAACATGTGACTCCCTCTATTCACAAGTGCTGAACCATCACTTCTTATTTGGATGATTTTAGACATCTTTCTTTTTGTTGTTTTAACCTCAAAGTGATTTAAAATAGTTCCCTTTGTTTCAGTAATTCTTTGTTTTTCCATTATATTTTACAAAAGTGTTTGATTTACCCATGGTTTTCCATGAAAACTTGTCTGTTGAGTATCAAGCATGAATTCCAAAGTAAATTTTACTACTTCAGGTACATCTCAGTCATCTGATACTGTAATTCATTTTACAGGTGCAGGTGTCCCATTTAAGGATTAAAAGACTATTTGCTAGGATATTGAGTTGTTATATGGATTAAAAGACTATTTGCTAGGATATTGAGTTGTTATATGGATTAAAAGACTATTTGCTAGGATATTGAGTTGTTATATGGATTAAAAGACTATTTGCTAGGATATTGAGTTGTTATATGGATTAAAAGACTATTTGCTAGGATATTGAGTTGTTATATGGATTAAAAGACTTTATTTGCTAGGATATTGAGTTGTTATATGGATTAAAAGACTATTTGCTAGGATATTGAGTTGTTATATGGATTAAAAGACTATTTGCTAGGATATTGAGTTGTTATATGGATTAAAAGACTATTTGCTAGGATATTGAGTTGTTATATGGATTAAAGACTATTTGCTAGGATATTGAGTTGTTATATGGATTAAAAGACTATTTGCTAGGATATTGAGTTGTTATATGGATTAAAAGACTATTTGCTAGGATATTGAGTTGTTATATGGATTAAAAGACTATTTGCTAGGATATTGAGTTGTTATATGGATTAAAAGACTATTTGCTAGGATATTGAGTTGTTATATGGATTAAAAGACTATTTGCTAGGATATTGAGTTGTTATATGGATTAAAAGACTATTTGCTAGGATATTGAGTTGTTATATGGATTAAAAGACTATTTGCTAGGATATTGAGTTGTTATATGGATTAAAAGACTATTTGCTAGGATATTGAGTTGTTATATGGATTAAAGACTATTTGCTAGGATATTGAGTTGTTATATGGATTAAAAGACTATTTGCTAGGATATTGAGTTGTTATATGGATTAAAAGACTATTTGCTAGGATATTGAGTTGTTATATGGATTAAAAGACTATTTGCTAGGATATTGAGTTGTTATATGGAAACGTTTTGTCTTCTGCTGTTGCTTCTCTTCGTTTTGAGCCTGAAGTTTGATTGTTTGTCATATTCCCTGGAGTTTGTCATCCTTTTCCAAACCTAAGATTTCACTTCTCAGGTATTTGATATTCTGTATATTGCTCCTATTTCTTATGACCTATGTTCTTCCATGTTACGTGGTTTTAACTCCCAACATTATTTAGTTTTTCTGTCCCCTGATATTTGATCCACATTGAGCATTTTATCTTCCAGTTAGGTGATAGTGTTACTATGCCTCATCCCTTGCAGGCTTCAGATAATTTTTGTTGAGACCTTTTGGGTTGTGATGCTATATTGTCACAGACCTGTCATCTTCAGGTTGAAACGTTGTTCTTTGCTTTATTAGTAAAAGTTTTAATACCCATACCAGCCATCCTGATGTGCATTTTTACTTTGAGTAGGTTTCTTGTAATCAAGAATGACAGGTATTCTGTTCCTCTGCAGCCCAATTTATATCTGTTCATGGATGCATCTCTTTAGAGCTGGGATGCATAGGTCATTTACCATGGAGCTTCAGGTTGTTGGTCTGTAGGGGAACATTCTCTTCACATCAACATTCTCAAATTTTTTTGGGAATTTGTTTTGCTTTGGATCACTTTCTTCCCATCTCCAGGAGTCATCTAGTTGTGATCAATTTTGACAATTCAACAGTAGTGGTTCATATCAGTCACCACAGTGACATCTAGTCGAGATCCTTGTGTTTTCTAACATTGGTTCTTCTTTCTGGTACTCATGATCATCACTTTCATTTGATGGGGGGTCATGTACTAAGTGCTTTCAACCTTGTGATGGAGGGTCTTTTCCAAACTGACCAGGTTTACCCAATAGAGAGATTCCTTCAGCTCTTTTTTTTTTTTGGTGGCTTTCCAATTGGTGTAGTATTCCTTATATCATTGAATTTGTCATCACACTCAGTCACTTATATCATTGAATTTGTCACCACACTCAGTCACTGGTTGCCTTTGGTTTGGTCCATGATTCCATATCCTTTGTTTATTATCCTGTACAATGACTTCATTGGGTGATCTTCATGATTCATGCAAAGCCCTTCTGATTGCTCATTACTGGCACCCTTGGTCATGGTTTCTTCACTTCATTCAGTTGTGGTTGTTCCCTCCTATCCTCCTCCTTATGTTCCCCAACCTTCTTCCTCAACCTGTTGGAATGGTGCAAAAGTCTTGTGTCATGCATTATTAATTAATGTTTGCATATACAGGGAAGCACAAAATGGGAAAAGTTTATATTTTGAGGGGAGGGAAGTATCTATTGGAAATACATTTTCAGTGTATGAAAATTGTAACTTTTTAAAGGAGACTTGAAGCAAATATTCATTTATTAAAACAATAACATAAAACTATGTTGTTGTTTTTAAAAAATCCATATTATATAATTAAAGGACATATTTGAAATGTGTGGATCTTTGGAAGGATATTAACAGGTACATTTAGAATGTGTGGATATTTGGAAAGATGTTTAAGAGATACGTTTAGAATGTGTGGATATTTTGAAGGATATTAACAAGTACGTTTCGAATGTGTGGATCTTTGGAAGGATGTTAACAGGTACATTTAGAATGTGTGGATATTTGGAAAGATGTTTAACAGGTACGTTTAGAATGTGAGGATCTTTGGAAGGATGTTAACAGGTACGTTTAGAATGTGTGGTTGTTTGGAAGGATGTTAACAGGTACGTTTAGAATGTGTGGTTGTTTGGAAGGATGTTAACAGGTACGTTTAGAATGTGTGGATCTTTGGAAGAACGTTTAGAATGTGTGGATCTTTGGAAGGATGTTAACAGGTACGTTTAGAGTGTGTGGATCTTTGGAAGGACGTTTAAGAGGTATGTTTAGAATGTGTGGATCTTTGGAAGGACGTTAACAGATACGTTTAAAAAGTGGGTCTTTGGAAGGACGTTAACAGATACGTTTAAAAAGTGGATCTTTGGAAGGATGTTAGTGCGAATGTGCTATACATAAAGCATCAATATTGAAAAAAGCATGGTCAAAGCAGTAACTTCCATGATGTTTTTATTTGCAGGGTCAACAGGTGCTGCAGGACCACGATTGTTTACCATTCATCTTATTGATGCTAGTACTGATAATCTACCTAAGGCTCATACGTGGTGAGTATGAGATTCTCTAAAATAACATGCAATTCTCATGAACTCTTTGTATTGTGAAAAAGAATTCAAGTACTATTTACAAAAATATATACATGATTTTTGTATTTAAAATAGAGAAAAACGTAGGTTATCTGTAGATATAATTTTTAAAAGTAAGAATGTTTCACTTCATTGTTATGTGAATTTCTTTATTTTTGAAAAGTTTTAAGTTATTTGTATTTTATTCTATGAATAAACTTAGTAGTAATGTTCCATAATAACTACAATATTTTTATTGTGTAAATTAATTGTTTCTTTTAATTGAAGACTGCATGATAGGTGTTGTGTAGAAAATTAAATACTTTTACAGTAATGTTATGATTATAAACAATTGTTTGTTCTTTTTCTTGAAATGATAACAGGTTGGATGATGCATTTCTGATTTAAATTAATTTTGTAATTAATGAAGACTGATTTTTATTTTGCCTTAGTTTATTTCTGATCAAAGTTTTTTCCAGAGACTTGGTAGTGATCTTTAAAACTTTTAAACTTGGGAACAAATTATAAACATCAAATGTATGTGTGTAGAGTTTATTAGTGAAATGTATAAAAAATGTGTGTCTGTTATCTTGGAACTTAGAGCTTCAAGTCTTGAGGACTATTAGATATGTCAGTTAAGACTAGTGCTTCAAGTCTTGGGAAATATTCATTTTGTTAGTTAAGAGCTTTCAGGTTTTGGGGACTATTAGTAATTTTAATTAAGACTAGAACTTCAAGCCTTGGGAACTGTTAGGTATGTTAGTTAAGACTAGTGTTCACATCTTGGGAAATTGTGATTGTGTCAGTTAAGACTAGTGTTCACATCTTGGGAAATTGTGATTGTGTCAGTTAAGACTAGTGTTCACATCTTGGGAAATTGTGATTGTGTCAGTTAAGACTAGTGTTCACATCTTGGGAAATTGTGATTGTGTCAGTTAAGACTAGTGTTTGTGTATGGAGAATTGTGATTGTGTTGTTTCTAAGTTTGTCTTTCTAACATTTAAATAAATAAACAGTACTGTAGTATTTATTTATGTAAAACCATTAGTATGGAAAACCTACTAAAGAACAGTTGGAAGCTAAATATCTGATATGATAATATTTTTTTATTTCTTATTTTTCATAGCTTCAATAGGATTGACATCCCTTGTTATGAATCGTACAATAAACTTTACGAGAAGTTGACCCAAGCCATTGAAGAGACTTGTGGGTTTGCAGTAGAATGATGGACAGTTTTCTTTGTTGCTGTCAAAGAACAAGTAGTCACTGCATTAGTCCACTCCTTGTGCTGTATCTGCTAGAGACCACTGTGTTAATTGAAAACCTGATTGGTCTCCATATTGAGGATAGTGTTCTTAAGGACCTCTGTCTCACTATGCACACAGATGTAGCAAATGTTGCTAATACTACGTTATGATGTTACCATGTTTCCAAAGTTTTGCATCAAGACAAATCTTAATTTTTACATGCTGTTGTGAATTCTAATAAGATATGCTAATAGTGCCTGTGAGTTTAATAATTTGTGCCCCTGAAGGCACACTTGATGTCACAGGTTTTGTAACTGTTGTCACTTCTCTGTGACTGATATTTTGTTACAATTTAAATTTCTTTCCTTGTATAATTATTTGTTTCTCAAGTTGTTGCTTTTGCTTAAAGTCAGAGTTGGAATTACTTTTTAAGAGGTAACAGTTAAGCACCATTGAAATACACTCACTTGTAACAATGTTTTGTTTTTAACGCACCTTAATTATTTTTGTAAATTTGTTTGTTTAGATTAACTCATGGCAGACAGTTGTTACAGACTTTTGTTGCAAGCATGTACCTTGTACATAAAAACATCTTTATTGTAATAAAATCAGTCTTTACTAATTATCAGCAGTGGGAAATGTGCACAACTGGTAAGTTTTTGTTTCAATGGTTCACTGAGTTACTGTATTTTCTGAATCTTGTGTACTGAACAAGGTTGGTGCATAACTATTAGAAGTTATTTTGATTGCTGTTTTTAGCCAGTGGTATGACAAGGATCTTGAAGTCTTTATGACTGTAAGTTGTTAGATAGCAGGTATGATAGTTTTGTCAAGTATACCATACACACAAAAGGTTCCTCTCTGAAGAAAAACTCCACGTAACTATGTTCAGAAAATCTGAAAGGAGCCATTATGTTTGTTTCTGATTCTCAAACAATAATCATAAAGCACCCTAACGTAGTGACATTTTGAATATTACAGAAAACACTTAACAAAGTTCACACACTAAATTTATGCTGTTTTATGAGTGAAGACCAGTGAACTTACCATCTAAGGGGATATAATTAATTAATCCTGGTTCATGAAGTTGATAACAAAGTCGAGAAGTTGAAGGGTATTAGTTATTGAAACGTAAGAGTTTCAATGTGTGTTTTTAACACCCTTAAAGTTTTAATAAAACGAAAGTTTCTAGTGTATTTTCAGTTATAATCTTAACTTAGTTGTAACTTAAATTAATATGTAAATTTTTCTGTTAAATTAGTTCTATTCAAGTTGTCTTCCTCAAGATATTACTGGAATTTGTTGTTTTGTTCATGATTTTTTCAGTGAACAGTTGCAGTGGTGGGATTCTCTATACTACTTAGCTAAGAATAAGTTTAGAGTTTGGAACTCTTAACCCTTATTTTAATGTTAATATTTTGAACAGAATCATTTAAAGAATTTTCGGTCATTTCTTACACAGATTTAATGAAATAGTGCAAGATATACCTGGGTGTTCTCTTGAAAGAAGGGCCATTTAAATATAGTACACCATTTGGTTCATATATTGGCAAACCAAGCAAGTGTATGTTGATCTACCGATACAGTTAATCTCTGTGATTGAACTTCGTCGTCTGTGTGGTAAAGTTATTTATAGACATGTTGACGGCGACATCTGGATGGTAAAACGGCTTATAAATACATTTAAAACTTTCAAAAAGAGCACGTGGATGCCATTTAAATAGAATTTTTACACGATTTTGTGTGATTATAGGTTAATTAAATTTTGTTTTTTAATTATTGTTTGATCTTAAGTTTCACACCCGTTTCTGTGCCTAGGCTGTCCATATTATTTTAATTCGTGATCAAAGTGTATTGTTTGAAATCCATTGTTGCTAGTTTTATATTATTCCACTGTTTCCTTTATTAATTAATACATTTGAAACTAAAGACATAGAGATCTGGGCTATTGTAATATTTTTTATAACATTCCTTTATTAATTGCATAACGTAGTGCCTTATGGCATTAGTGGAGAAAGACCTTTAAACTGTCGTGATTAATCAGAGGAAATGGTCTGTGACATCTTGTAAGTAATTCTATATGAAGAATCAAGTAAGAATGAGTACACGAATCTCAGGAATTAATTTTATATAGAATATATGGTGAGAGAGCCCACCCCGAAACTGTTTTATGTTAGTTAATATTGAAATAATCCTGTGTGAAATAAAATGTATATGAATTCTTGAACACTAGTGACGTGTGCTTCCAATCTTCAGTCCATTTGTGCAGGGTTTTTAGTGTTCTGGTTTTCAGCTGATATTACCATGAATGTATTCAATAAATACTTTTCTACAAGTAAGGCATGTCCTGTTTCTCTCTTATTTCATGTAAAGTAAAGCAGTTAAACATAATAGATTACTTTAAAAGTACGAACTGGTAATAAAATGGACAGTAGATGAACTGATATAGACGTTGCTGTATGCTCATGAAACGTTTGGGTGTTTGGTGTTGACACAAATGTCCCCTACGGATTTACAACGCTATAATCAGGGTTTCGATTCCCATCGTTGGACTCAGCATATAGCCCAGCATGACTTTGCTATAATAAAAACACACCCAAACTACACAAATTCTTGTAAAATTTAATCAACAGACAGTAATTACCACCATTTGAAATTGTTCTCATTTAAAATTGTCATCAATTTCTGATTACAAATGTGACGAGAATACGTGTACTAGTGACAAATATTTTGAGATAGAACCGTCGATGTTTATAAGTTCATCATTTATATCAACTAGTCTAATTTAATATCCAGACAAGCCTCCTGTAATGAGAAATGAATATTGCAAACACAACCAATATTACACGTCATCACTCTTATGAAACACGCTACCAACAATGTAACCAGGATTACTTAGGGTTACGCCGTTCTAATAAAATAGAAACTACGAGTTAAAGTACTATTATTTTTCGAATAAACAAAGTTGAAAACATGATTCCTTGGTTATGTAATTAATTGTGTTTGTCAGAAAACATTTGTTATACATTGATAAAAGTCGAGTAATAAGAAACATTGTTAGCTCGATATCAGCTTGAGACTAGCTCTAGGTAAACAGAAACAATAGAAATAGTTGACCTAAGAAGGTCGAAACGTTGTTCACTATTTCAATAAAAGTTTTAATATCCGTACCAGCCGTCTTGAGATACACAACAGAAGTGTAAAATTATGGTGTCACGTAACACAAACATTGCCGTCAGCTTCTTCGATGAATTGATTATTCAACATGCACGTGGGTTTCTATAGTTTCTTCCAGACTGTACTTTGAAACTTGAGAACAGTTAGTCTGAACAAAGAACTATTTACTTTAAAAAAAACCAAAACAACCGAAGTAAGAGATCCCACTTCTCCGTAACAGTGCTACACTGTTTTATATAACTACAATTAATTTTCATAGGGGATTGGTTTATTTTCGAAACGGTAAAACAATTAAGTATATCCAGTTTGAAGTAAAACAATATAAAAAAGTTGCCTTTACAACGCTGAAATAATTAGGTATATCTATTCTGTAATAAAAACAATCTAGCAATAATTGTTTTTGAAACAATAAAACAATTAGATACGTCTATTTTGTAACAAAAACAATATAAAAATATATATATGCGTGTCCAAAAAGTGGGGCCCCAGCATGGCAAGGTGGTTAAAGCACTTGACTCGTAATTTAAATGTCACGGGTTCGAATCCCGTCACACCAAACATGCCCAGCTTTTCAGCCGTGGGGGCGTTATAAAGTCCCGGTGAATCCCAATATTCGTCGGTAAAAGAGTAGTCCAAGAATTGGCGCTGGCTGGTGATGACTAGCTGTTTTCCCTGTGCTATTTCATGAAGATATTAGTTTAATTCAAATATCTTCCCTTGTCTTTGAATCTGCTCATAAAGTCTTTTGAAAGTAACTTTCAATATTAATTTAAAGTAATTTTACCTTTAAATTCTCAAAACAATTACAAAAAATTACTGTTTTTTAACACGGATTTATCACAAACTCTTCTGAATCTTTAGACTCGAATAATTCTGGAGGAGAAAAGGGACACTCGGATCCGGAAGTTACGTCATGTAATATTTCAGTGGTGATGTCATAATAGAAGTAACTCGGATCCGGAAGTTACGTCATGTAATATTTCAGTAGTGATGTCATAACAGAAGTAACTCTGAGGTCTTTCGTGTTGAATGTCGTAACGTCTTCTGTCAACAAAGGAATAGTACAGAGCAATTATTTATGTTTAGCAGCTTTAACGATTAATTAAACCATTTTCTGTTAATGTGAACATTGCACATAATCGGACAAAACTGTCGAACACAATAATAGCTTATGTGCTGAGCAAGGGTTTATTTCTGTAATTCGATAAGTACAAGAAATATGTCATGATATCTTAAATACTACATAGCCAAATTACAAATGAATTATCGTATTCTTTCGACATTTTATGCTCCAATCTTTACTTCGAATTTGTGATACGTCTAAAAATAAATTAGGGACGGCTAGCGCTGATAGCCCTCGAGTAGCTTTGCGCGAAATTCAAGCCAAAGTCATTATATAAACAGTATTCTAACCATTACTGTGGTTGGAATACTACTGTGTGTGCGTACTTCCACAGGATCCACGAAACTGTTTCATTTCAAGAGAAAATAAAACCAATATTAAGGGTAATAAATTATTTGTACTTATATCTTTTGAAGTTCATATGTCATGCTGTGTTTGGGCCTACAGAGTGCATGCACTATTAAAGTTGAAATATTTGTACTTCTGTGACGTCACTAAAATGTGCGCATACTGTGAATGACGAGAAGTACATTAATGGTATGCGCACATTTTAGTGACGTCTCAGAAGTACAAATTTCAGTTTTAATAGGTCATTATATAACGTCATCATTTCAGTATCCACTAACTGACTGACAAACAACACCTTTTCTAATTTTTGAAAATCCTTGAAGGACTGGACAAAGAATTTAGAGTTTAAAAGTATGGAATAATAATAAGTTATGAGAAATACAATTAATTAAAATCATGCTACGTCATTTTCTAAAAGATGCCGACACCATACTAATCAGTGATGTCGAGAAACCCACTTGTAGAGAAATATATATGTAAAAACGGCTCGTTTGGGTTGACGATGACCGAAGAAGGTCGAAACGTTTCGACCTTCTTCGTCATCGGTCATTCGGTCATGACGATGACCGAAAATCGAAACGTTGTTCGCTCTTCAACCCAAACGAGCCGTTTTTGCATATAAACGACACCATACAAGTTAATATTTCTATTTATGTTTCTCTAACTTTCAATACTATCATACCATTCAGACTTTTGAATAGTATTTTTATATAAATATTTATATTTTTGTATACGGACTTACCAAAGACTGTGGTTACCTTTCCCGCGGTGGACACAACAAATAGCTTAATGTGATTTTGACCTAAAACAAACAGTAACAATATCAAAGTATTTAAAATTGTACAAATATAAAAACATTGATTGTAATTATTCATTAAATTTTAAATAGAATGCAAGTGCTGATCATTCATTTTGCTTTCAGAAAGAGGACTATGAAAATAATTCATTATTATTCATCTCTGGGTGGGTCAGTGGTAAGCTTACGAATTTATAGCACTACAATTTGTGGTTTCTTTCTCCTAGTAAACACAGCAGACAACTCAGTGTGGTTTTACCCAAAACAAGCACTATTATGCTTCAGGCAATTGTGTGTTTGTTTATTTTGAATTCCACGCAAAGCTACACGAGGGATATTTGCGCTAGCCGTCCCTTATTTAGCAGTATAATACTAGGGAGAAGGCAGCTAGTAATCACCACCCACTGCCAACCCTTACCAACGAATAGTGGAATCTACCGTAACATTATAACGCCATCACTGCTGAAAAGGCGACCATGTTTGGTGTGACGGAGATTCTAACCCTCGACCCACCAGATTACGAGTCAAGCACCCTAACTACCTGACCATGTCGAGGCCTTACAAACGAACCGAACTATACTGATTGAGAAGAAAAGTTTTAGCAGTCAACCTCACATAACCTTTATAAAAATAATACTTCAGTAGTTTACACCTTTAATAGTTCATGTACAATCATTTTTCTTTCAAAATTGATAATTTGCAAAACGTTTAACTACCAACTTAAAAAAACAGTCTAAAAAAGAACAATAGTAAAAGATAGATGAAAATAATGGCGATCACTATAAGAGTTGTTTGTTTAAATTTAAAATAGTTGTTCTGCATGTTTAAAATATTTCTAACCTTTCTGTGATGAAAGAAAATTTTCTATTCCAATCAAACCAATCTATCTATCTAAAGTCAGATCAAAAACGAAATTCTAGTATTCGATTACGTTTCAGTTCGTTGTTTTATAGGCCTAACTAAGGTACAGTTATGACCTCTAGTGGCATGTATGTGGACTTGCAATGATAAAGCACGGATCTCTCTCTCTCTCTCTGGTGTTTGGATATATATATATTTGTATTTTTGTATTTTTGATTGCTTGTTCAAGCTCATTTAGTTTGATTTTTTTGGTGAGTAGTTGGGTATTGTAGTCATATGTATTGTTAGTATTGCTGTTTTTAATGTTGACTGGAAAGTGTGGTTTATATAATTCTATGTTATTTGTTACGTGGTTCTTTATTTCATTGTAGTAATAGTTGTTCATGTCCGTGCCATTGTATGTTTTAAATGTGTTTTGTAATTTATGTTTGAAGGCTTCTGCTTTTTCTTTGTTGGTTTGTGCTAAGGTGTTGTTATATTCCAGTGTTGGGTATTTTCTTGTGGTGGGTTCATTGGCGAATCTTTTCAAGTGTAACCAGAACTTACTAGGGTCGGTTTGTTCGTTTAGTTGGGAGCAGAAGTTGTTTCATTTTTCTTATTTTAACTGTTTAATTTCTGCTCTAATCTTATTTCTAATGTTGTCAATTTGTGTTTTTATTTCTTGTTCTCTTGTTGCCATGAACTGTCTTCTTAATTGTCTTCGTTTTTTTATCATTGTTAACAGTTGTTTGGTTGGTTTCCATGCATTGCTTGTGGTTATATATTGTTGTTTTGGTGTCCGTAGCTGCTTTAAGAAGGCACTCCATGATTATTTGATTGTAACAATCAATTTCTGATTCGTTATATGCTGTATGTTTAATTTTATCTGGTAGTATTCTGTTTAACACTTTTTGAAATTCTTGCAAATTTGCTTTTTTGTAATCAAATTTGTCTTGCCAACTGATTTTATCTTTATGGGGGGTGAGATCGAAGACACACCATATTGGGAGATGGTCGCTGTCAACATCTTTTCCCACATTAAAATTTATTATCTTATGCCTGATATTGTAAGAGGTGAGACAGATGTCTGGGATATCATTAGAATTTGTTGTATAGGTAGTATGGGTAGGTGTGTTATCATTAATAAGGGATATACAATTATTATCTATGAATTGTAATAGGTGTCTGTCATTGGAGTTTGTGGATTTACATCCAAAGTTCTTATATTTGGAATTCAGATCACCTATTACTATTGTATTTTGGTTGTGGGAAAAGATGTTGTATATTAGATTTATGTCTATACACTTGTTTGGAGAAGAGTATAATCCTGCTATTGTTATTATCGAGTGGTTTTCTATTAGAATATCAACCACTATATTTTCATTGTTGCTGTTTATTTGGATTTCAGTAACAGAAAGATGGTTTTTATATAATAACATAATTCATCTGTTGATGTCATGATTATTTCTTTTCTCTTTTCTTATTGAAGTATAGCTACATATTTTAAATCTATTCTTAAGATTAATTAATGTTTCACTCATGATCAAAATTTCAGGGTTAATATCTGTTATTATGTCTTCGATCTCGTGTTTCTTGGAAGCAAGTGCACCTTGGATGTTGATACTTAGAACTGTGAATTTTAAGATTTTAGCATGTATCCTGTGATTGTTGTTATTAGCTGTGGTATGTGTGGTGTTATGTGTTTTTTAGCTATGTTTATGAAAAGGTCGATGCTATTATTCGATTGGTTTGGTTCAGTAAATTCTGTAACAAACTCTGTGAGAATGTTTTTAATTAAGTTTACTACTATGTTTGTTTCTTCGTTTGTGTTTTCTTTTACTGTAAGATTGTTGTTTTCTTGGTTGCTTGTTCTATCTGTGATTTTGTTCTTGTAAAGTGGTTACTGTTTTCGTTGAATTTTGTTGTACTTTAGTTAGTGGTTTTGGTTGTGTAATATTTTCTTTCAGCTTTTGTGCATATGTAATTGGTCCTGTAGTTGTATGTGTTTGAGCACGGATATCTCACTGTGTAGCTTTGTGCTTAATCACAAAGAAATTACCTACTGACAAAATTTTTCTTCTAGGAATGGTAACATTTGTAACTTTCAATATTATGTTGTTAATTGTTGGAATACAAGTGTGACGTATTAATTTTAATTCTTGGTGGTTATGTAATTATCGAAAGGAAGGATTAAGATAGAAGAAAACAATTCTAAGCACCTGATAATTTAGTTTCGGTAAGAAAAAAATATTGCATTCGTTTATCTTTCCCTTACAATTCTTGTTTATGTTAAATAATAATCAAAATGTTGAGGAATAATAACCACATCGCAAAAATTAATAAAATAAGGCATCGAGTTGCTAAAACCCACCGCAAGATGACAGTAAAAATCACTTTTGAATCCGTTGCTGTAACGATTAGTTGTTAACAAGTGCTCACCTATGAAACAAATACTGGAAATACAGTTGTCGAAGTAATTCACACCACCAGATGGATAACCATAGGAATTACTCGTGAAATTTCGGCCTAGACCAGCGTACAATTTAAAGTTTTTATACTTTATAGAGTTTATATTTATCTGTAATAAACATTGATTATAAAATTAGGTATTTGTATTTTGTAAACGTTTTTATATCTTAAGTGTCGAAACAGATAATCTGTGGTTTATTATCCCACACATATATGTTGTTAAGACTTTTCATGTATATTGTAAATGCAATTGAAATGGGTTTAGTTATAGGTTCGGAAAGGATAATAGGGCAGCAGAAAAACATTAATCGTTACAGACAACAGAGGACGCTACCGTTTATTAAACCGAATGGCGGAATTTGATTGTTACTTTTATAGTATAGCCCTAACTTGCGAAACGCATTTTTGCTGCTATGAGCCGCGAACCAAGAATACTTGAATTCGAACTCGCTAGGTCTTTCTTGTCCAGACAGAATTTGTATCAAACACTGATTGTTAAATACACTTTAATAATAAAATTTGAAATATTACAACAAACTTGTGCTGGATATACACGACTTTTAAGTGTAAGCGTTATTGTTTAATTTATTTTCTAAGTTAATATTTAATGATTATTTAGTTTTCATAACAAAAGAAGAGGGATAAAAATTAATCATTTTAATTGTGAAAGTTATAACAAGTTTGGTTGAATAATTCTGAAAGATTCCTACGTTGTGTGTATGTTTCAATTTTTGTAGTTTGGTTGACTCGAGTATTCCCATCATTACTTTAAATAAGTACTGCTCGTGTACTTTACAGAAAATTTAAGGCCTCAGTTATTAAAGTATAAACATTGGTGGCCAAGCGAGTGCAAGTTTAAAATTGAAATATAAGATAAGTCGAATCAGAAAATTAGTTGAAGAAAACATGAAGTTAGCTGGATTGTGAGTAACTAGCCATAACAGGCGATATTTTAAAATGAGTTTCACATTTTACTAGAGACAAGAAGAATGTTTGTCTTTTCAAAGTGTGTTCTAAAGTAATTTAAATGGTCTGTGTGGACTTCGATGTAAAGGAAACAATTATTTGAAGATGAAAATTTAACTGTTGTAACTCACGGGATAATAAACACTGCATAGCCAAAAGTATGTGGACACCCGACCATGACACCCATATGTGCTTGTTGAACATCTCATTTCAAAACCATGGGCATTAATATGGGGTTGATCCCCCCACTTTGCTACTATGACAGCCACCACTCTTTTGGAAAGGCTTTTTACTAGATTTTGGAACATGGCTGCGAGGATTCGCTCCTATTCAGCCACAAGGGCATCAGTGAGGTCGGGCACTGATGTCATGCGAGAAGGCCCGGCTCGCAGTCAGCGTTCCAATTCATCCCCAAAGTGTTTGATGGGGTTGAGGTAAGGGCTCTGTGCGAGCCAGTCAAGTTCTTCCATACCAACCTCAGCAAATGATGTCTTTATAGACCTTGCTTTGTGTAAGGGGCATTGTAATGCTGAAACAAAAAAGGGTCTTCCCCAAACTGTTACCACAAAGTTGGAAGCACACAATTCTCTAGAATGTCATTACATGCTGTAGCATTAAGATTTCCCTTTCACTGGAACTAAAGAGCCCAAACCATGAAAAACAGCCTCAAAAAATTTACAGTTGACACTGTGCATTCAGGCAGGTAGCGTTCTCCTAGCATCCGCCAAACCCAGATTCGTCCGTCAGACTTCAAGATAGTGAAGAGTGATTCATCACTCCAGAGAACGCGTTTCCACTGCTTCACAGTCCAACGTCAGTGTGCTTTACAACACTCCAGTCGACGCTTGGAATTGCGCATGGTGATCTTAGGGTTGCGTTCGGATGCTCGGCCATGAAAACCAATTTCATGAAACTCTCGACAAACAGTTCTTATTCTGACGTTACTTCCAGGGGCAGTTTGGAATTCGATAGTGAGTGTTGCAACTGTGGACAGATGATTTTTACGCGCTACGCGCTTCAACTCTCGGCGGTCCCGTTCTGTGTGTGAGTTTGTGTGGCTTACCGCTTCGTGGCTGAGCTGTTCTTGCTCCTAACCATTTCAATTTCACAATAAGAAAACTTAAAGTTGACCGGGGCAGCTGTAGCAGGGCAGAAATTTGACGAAATGACTTGTTGGAGAGGTGACATCCACACTGAAAGTCACTGAGCTCTTCAGTACGAACCATTCTACTGCCAGTGTTTGTCAATGGAAATTGCGTGGCTGTATGCTTGATTTTACGCACCTGTTAGCAATGGTTGTGGCTGAAATAACCGAACCCACTAATTAGAAGGGGTGTCGACATACCTTTGACCATGTAGTATAAGTGAATTATCCACTGGCACGTATTGTGACAAAAAGAAGACAAAGAAAGGTAGGTCGTCTTGTAAATTGGATTATAAAGTAACTGGATCAGCCTGTGTGGCTTTTGACAACAAAAAATAAGTATTTAAAGTTTCAGATACAACTGTGATATTTTGTAGTGTAAAGAATTTTGGATATACGTTTGACATATTTTGAATATATTATTTTAAAACACGTGGATTGTGTATTGATCATTTATTGTTCCACTTTATTGCCAACTAGTCACAGACACCTACTGTGGAAAAATCCCATTTTTCCCATATACATGAAACACTAACAGTGTGAGGTAGAAATCTGTACGCTTTTGAACTATTGTTGATAGTAATATGAAAATATTAACCCTATTGAACTCCTTATAATTGTTGCAACATGACGGGCGATGCTAATTTTTTTGGAAGATTTAACAAATTTACTTAAGTTTACTGCGATATTCTGTTTTTAGAACAAAGAATAATTTTGTCTTTACTAGCGGTAACTAAAAGCAACTATTTTTATGCAATCCTGTTTATGTCTGCCTATAACGTTACAAAAGTGTCTATAAATATTGATAAAGGAAAGAAGTGATATAAAACGCGTGGTATTACATGTTACAGGCATGGCCAAGCGCGTTAAGTCGTGCGACTCGTAATCTGAGGGGTGGCGGGTTCACATCCCCGTCGCGCCAAACATGCTCGCCCTTTCAGCCGTGTAGGCATTATAATGTGACGTTGGTAAAAGAGTAGCCCAAGAGTTGGTCTTACACTGCTAAATTAGGGACGGCTAGCACAGATAGCCCTCGAGTAGCTTTGTGCGAAATTCAAACAAACAATTACATGTTACTACATTTACCCACGGTATTAAGGTTAATAAATATTTAATAACAATTGTAATTTAAAAATAATGTGCTTTATGGCAGAAAACCCATACAAAATTAACGTACACAAAACTTGAACTATTTCGCGATGAAGAAAAACCCACTTGAAATAAAAATGTATTTCAGGACGTCTGGTATGGGTTTTAACACTTTTACTAAAATAAAGTGGAGAAGAAACCTAAAGATAGTCTAAGAAGGTCGAAACGTTGTTCTCTGCTTTATTTTGGTAAAAGTGTTAATACTTATACCAACCGTCCTGAAATAAACTTGAACTCTATACCGAAATCAATGTATTAATCATACGTCAGCCTTGAGCGTAATGCGTAATTCCGATTGACCTTTATGTAGGAATAATTAATTTATGCCCATGTTAAGAGAACATTTTATATTCGAACATAAGTTACTTGCAGTGGAAAAGTCTTGTGATATACAAACAAACCTGGTCTTTTTACTTTTATTTTCATTTCTGGTCTTCCATGAAGTTGAAGGGTAAGTTAATTTTACTGCTTTCATGTTAAATAGTTTTGTTTCTGTATAATTTTAAAAGTGAAATGCAAATAAACACATTAGGCAAGGTTTTTTCGTTTACTGATGCGAGAAAACACATTAGGCCTAAGTTTTTGTCATTTTTAATGGTGCAAGGAAATATATTAGGCTTAGGGTTTGAGCGTTGTAATTTATTTAACAAACATTCACTTCGCACGGAAAACTTAGGTGTTCAGTCAGATTGAAATAAAAACATTAAGCACACTAACATAACAAATTTAACACCCACTTTCATGGCGAGTCAAATTATAGGATTAAATACACGTTCCCGTTTTCCCAAAATGATATTTATTTTATACTTGCCCGAACAGTGTAAAATAAGAGTTCATGACCAACACAAAAATAGGATATTGAAGCGACACCGGTAATTTTTCTTAACTTTCAGGAAGGAAGGAAAGACGGAATTCAATATATATAGTGAATAGAAATCTCTTCATCCTATTTTAACATAACATTCCAAAATGTAATATAAATTAAGTACAAAAATAGAATAGGAAACGTGATTAAGAAGGTTCTTGACATTCTGAAGAAGAAAAGAGTAGATTTTGATGTGATATGTTTCTTGATGACGTGAACTTCCTTCATGCGTTGATACAATCATCATATACACAGAACTATCCTATAGACAGTAAAACGATAACTTTCTATGCTGATTATGTGTGTTTATGTGTTGCCTTATCGGAAGCCCACTTTTCAGCTTTGTGTTTAACAAAAAACAAACAGATTGATATATTATTAAGAATGTTAGTCTGTAGACATCAGTTATATATTATGTATGTAGCACTTTAGCCACTTTTTTGAACTTAACAATGCCTTTAGCCTCTTGTGTTGTACGTAACAATGTCTTTAACCAATCGTGTTATACAAAAGAACGTATTTAACCACTTGTGTTGTACGTAGTTGGGTTGTCCAACATTTCGTCTTAACATTAAAATTAACGACATTGAAACTGTTCTTGAAAGAAAGTTCAAACATCAGTAAAGGATTGTTTATAGAAACCATTAATATGTTCTTGTCTGCAGAAGTGCAAGTTCTTAGTTTTCACAAGTCACCTGCTAAAAGGAAGCAATTATCTTCACATTACGTCAGTAACGCTTGACAAGAAAACAGGTTGAAATGGCAGGCTTGTTCCAATGTTTCTGATGGATGTCTTTGGATCCATCATTGTCAAATTTAGGAAAAAAGTGGTATTCGTCCGGGCTTTTTTCTTTAATATTTTACTCGTAAGTTAAGGTTTTATGTGTTTCTGTATCACACGTGAGACAAAAATGTGGTGAACACGATGTGAGGCTACTGAATTTTGTAAGCCACTATGGCACACGTAGACGAAAGATTTAACGCTTTGGATAAAGTGATGACATATTAATAAACTATTTGAAAGAATTTAATTAGGATCTGTGACTGGACGTGCGTCATTGAATACCTTAAAACCTAATAAACGTTTATATATTTTTTATTAAAACTGACACATAGAACAAGCACTTACAGTTACACATTCGTTTGCATATAAGCATTATTCTATTAAAAGTAGTAGGACAATATACTGCCTGGCCTGGTTCTCAAGGCGCTTACAATTCGCGGGATGGAAACGCTTCGCCGAACATGTAGGCCTTTTAAGCGATGCGGGCATTATAAAGCGAAGGACAACCCCATTATTCGTTCGTAACGAGTATACTAAGAGTTGGCACTGGGTGGTGTTGATAGACTAACTACTTTCTGTCTAGACTATCAAATTGGGGACGTCTTCTGTGGACAGCCCTCATGCAGCCTTGCTCGAAGATTAAAGTAGCAGAGTGTACTCTTAGTTAATAAAGGATCTATCCCTAATCATTTTACACTAAATCACATATTGTGCTGTTTTATAAATCCCAGAAATTGCTTCGGGGAAACAAGAAGCTTAATGAAATCGAAAATGGAGTGATGTTTGAATGAGGTTTGATGGTATGAATGCCCGAGATGTTTTAGCATATTCTCATACATGAACCATTGTGGGCAATGCACAAGAGATGTAGAGAACAATTGGACGTGTTAGTTGCCCACAGTTAACCATCTCTCACGAAACTTCACAACAATAAGTCACTTAATTCTGGACTGCAGATGCACACTTGGTGTATGAACTTCATAACAGTTGATTTATAGAAGGAACTGCACGCCATAAGCCATTCGTCAAATTTACAAATGTAAAGTGTTGTCCCGCATGGTGCCTTGAGTGACGAACAGCAAAGGAAAACAACAACAACAAAGCCTAATGAAATGATGAATACTGTTACTCATTTATTTATTTGGAAATACAACACTCAGTTTGTGGGAACACATTTAGAATACGACCGTGTTGTCGTATCTACGAAGAATGAGGGAAGTAGTCGTTTTATTAGTCTTCTACTTAGGCCTAATGTTAGTCCTAGGCTCGTAGTTAGGAATTTATAATATATTAACACGTCTGAATACCTTTCTACCTTCCTTTTAAATCTTCCTGGACAAACTCCCTATTTTAAGAAGTTTCCAAGTTATTTTATCTGACCCATCAGTATACTTTCCAAGTCTTGCGCCATAGTTACTGGCTTCCAATACAGCTTCCACCCGTTTTTGACCTCCAGTGATAATTCAAACTTCTCAAAATGTAGGTTCATAGGATTTATCTAATCAAGTAAGTAAACCTTATTCAGAAAAAAAAAAATGCTTGTTTAAATGTGCTTAAGTAAAAACGCAAAACGTAATTATTCCATATTACATAACTTACAATACACTATTTTTGTACCGTACGTGCTAGTGTTACTGAAGTTTACGCGGCACATAAAACAATAACGACACTGTGCGTGCAACAAAGGAACTAAAATTCAAGGAAAATAAATAGTGTTTATGTCTTTCTAATTTGAAGACAACATGGATGTACACGAACAAAACATACACATCTTGGATATACTGGAACAAGGAGTAAACATATTAAGCGTATGTTGTATTTTGTTTGTACCATATTTCATACGTTAATATGAATACGTTGTCACATAATATGACATTAAATTTACATTAAACCGAAGGCGTAAACATCTTGAATACATGCAAACAAAACCTGGATTCATACGAATAAGACATAAACATCTTGGATATAAATAAGTAAGATATATAACATTTATGATATGTATGAACAAGATATAAACTATACATTAAAAAACCGTTCGGTGTTTGAAATTTTTGACAATTTTGATAAATTTATTTTCAACCTAAATTACTGTTTACCTGTAAATTCAGCACTAAATTAAGTAGGTATTAATAAAAATTAACCTGAAGATGACCTAAGAAGTTCGAAACGTTGTTCTGTACTTTATTTTAATTAAAGTTTTAATATCCATACCAACCGTCTTGAGAATACATTTTTACTTCAAGTGGGTTTCTCGTCACAGCGTAAGTAGGTATACGTTTGTAGTAGGACATGATGGGTTATTGTTTATACGATTTGAATCATACTTAATTATAGTTTATGCATATTTGGTTATTTTTTTTATACGTATTGAGTTATATTTGATTTTTGTGTATACGTATTAGTTATGTCTGGTTGTCGTGTAAAAGTATTAAGTTATATTTGGTTGTTGTTTATACGTTTCTGTTACATTTATTTGTTGATATATTTATATTTGGTTTATTTAATTTTTTTTAGTTGTTGATTATATGTATTTAGTTTTCTTTAATTGTTATGGGTAAGCACACTAAATATTTGCCTTAACATTTTTTTTATATAGTATACATAAACAAGGCCGTAAGTTTCTACTGCTTAGGCCCAAATTAAAGTCATAAACATAGGTTAACGTTTTGTAAAATAAAAAAAAATTATATGAAGTGATTTAAAACGTGAATTTTTTAGTTGATAGGTTATAGTATGTATATGCATATGCATGATAGGTTATAGTAGTTTCTAATCTTCCCGATTCGGGTGCTTAGCGATTATTCGCTGAAATAGATCCTCTTGCCAATAGTAATCTGTGTTTAAACATCTCTCAACTGAGTGTCTCATTTTGTTATTTTCGCGGCATACTTCTAGATTAGATTAAAAGTAGCAGCACAGAGAGCATACACTCCAAGAACACTTGTGAAGTTAGACCACGGCGACAGAGAGCATACTCTCCAAGAACACATGTGAAGTTAGACCACGGCGACAGAGAGCATAGACTCCAAGAACACTTGTGAAGTTAGACCACGGCGACAGAGAGCATAGACTCCAAGAACACTTGTAAAGTTAGACCACGGCGACAGAGAGCATAGACTCCAAGAACACTTGCGAAGTTAGACCACGGCGACAGAGAGCATACTCTCCAAGAACACTTGTGAAGTTAGACCACGGCGATAGAGAGCATAGACTCCAAGAACACTTGCGAAGTTAGACCACGGCTACTAATGAGGAGGGCTGCATGAAAACCTCAAAGAAGGGGGCGGTTAGCTCGAAACATTAGAAGCTCCGTATGCATAATGGTGTTTGTAATTAAACAGAAAAATGCAATAAAGTAGGCTTAGAAAGTCTATTTTGTGTTCCAGTACGATTTAAGATAATATTTTTCAGTAATAGAATAATGGCTAATAAGTTGGCTTAGAAACATGACTTGAGAATAATAGTTAATAAGTAGGCTAAGAAACAGGATTTCAAACTATTTGCCCGTAACAAAATAATAGCTAATAAGAACGTGATTTTGGATAATATCTATTCCTTTTATAATAGCTGATAAGTAGGCCTAGAAAGATGACTTCAGACAATATGTGTATAACACGGAATAGTAGCTAATACGTATGCTTAGAAACATGAATTCAAACAATATTTATCCGTAATAGAATAATTGCTAATAAGTAGGCTTAGCAGTAAGTCTGAAAGCTTATAATGTTGAAAACCATGTTTCTATACCCACCGTGGACACAGTGTTAATAGCTTATTGTGTAGCTTTATCGTTAGTTTGGTTTGTTTTGAATTTCGTGCAAACCTACTCGAGGGCTATCTGCGCTAGCCGTCCCTAATTTAGTAGTGTAAAGCTAGAGGGAAGGCAGCTAGTCATCACCACCCACCGCCAACTCTTGGGCTACTATACCAACGAATAATGGGATTGACCGTCACATTATAACGCCCCCCACGGTTGAAAAGCCGGGCATGTTTGGTGTAACGGAATTCGAACCCGCGACCCTCAAATTACGAGTCGCACGCCTTAACCCACCTGGCCATGCCGGGCCTTACCGTTAGTAACAAGTAAGAAAACAAAACTACTAAGGTGTGTTTTATTGTTTAATTAAACGTGAGGTTGATGAGTGGTGTACTGTTTGTAATAGATTAAAGAACGCTGGTATCCAGAATATATTTTATCCAACAAGGGTTATTGGTACGTCTTTGAGGTTTGTAAGTTTATTTGGTTAGGCGAAACCTGGTCAGAGAAAGCTGTCGAAATCTTCAGAATAACAATGTCGCTGTTGACGTTCCTGATGGTTCGAGTAATAAATTATTTACAACCATTTCCACGGTTAATACAAACATGCTTATTATTGATAACTGCTGAGGGGGTGGACGTGTAAATTGGAATGGTAGTATAAGACATGAACACACGTTTCATGTGTTAGAAATACCTTCTTTCCTTTGATAAAGTGCAACTTAAGGGATGTTTCTTTATTTGTTTGTAGTTAAATATAAAAACTATACAATGAGCTGCCTAGCGTTGTAACTCCGCAAACGTAGCTTTGGTGGGCCTTTGTGAAGCTATTGGAAGAAACTATCACAATAGAAGACTTACTGTTTCACTTGGTTATTGATCTCTTATTAAAGTCAAGTTTGTTTCAAAAGCTGAGAACAGAGAAGTCGAAGCCAGTTGAAGTAATTCGAACCGCAAAAAGAGTTTTTTTTTTATATTTCGAAATTGGCCCTGGGACATTTAAGATGCTATGTTTCAATCCCTTTCCAGTTTTTTTTTATTTTTTCGTGGTTCACAGATAAAACGTGTATTTCAAAATGTATCAAAATTCAAAAATATTTGTCCGAGGTCTGAAAAAAACCCAACAAAAAACAGCCACTGTAGATTATCTATAGAAAAACCAGAATTTATTCACCTGACGATATACTAATAGATAACTACTGAAATATTATTGAAGGATAAAATATTGGAGACTAGAGATATTTTTCATTGTTTTGAGACTGGTTAACAAACAGAACTATTTGGGCTTCAGATGATCTTTTTGAATTAAGCCGGGCATGGCGTAGTGTGCAGATAATAAGAACTGTGTACTTGAGAAAGAATGAGTTAAGACGGTAGTCATAAACGTACCCTTCCTCACGGCCAAGTCACGCTGTTCAGTCAGACAAGAGCTCTTTGTTCAAGTTGTTTTTCCCCAAATCTATCACATAAGCACGGCTATGAGGAGGTAACCCTTAGCCTTCTGTAAGACTTCAAACAATAAAAACAATCTAGAGTTTACAATGTTTCAACACACGTGTTTGAAAGATATCTTAAATGATTTATGATATATTTACGTGTTTGATGGATATTCTACGTGGGTTATGATGTATTTACGTGTTTTGATGGATATACTATATGGGTTATGATATATTTACGTGTTTGATGGATATTCTACATGGGTTATGATGTATTTACGTGTTTTGATGGATATTCTACATGGGTTATGATGTATTTACGTGTTTTGATGGATACACTATATGGGTTGTGATGTATTTACGTGTTTTGATGGATATACTATATGGGTTATGATGTATTTACGTGTTTGACGACAAAAGAGTGTGTGTGTGTGTTTTCTTATAGCAAAGTTAAATCGTGCTATCTGCGGAGCCCACCGCGGAGAATCGAACCTCTGATTTTAGCGTTGTAAATCCGAAGACATACCGCTGTACTAGCGTAGGGCACGACAAGAGAGATCTTTCATGTTATGCATACACGATAATCGGCTATTCGTATTTGTTGATGTTTATGGTTCATATTTGTTCTATGGACTACTTCGTCTCTATCCATCGTGGGTATCCAACCACTGATTTTAACATCGTAAACTGAATTTGACGCCGACCCATTTGAACTCTTTTCACATTTTTATGCCGTTAGAGAGCGTTATCAAGTACTGTCGTCACTTCAGCTAGATTATAATGATAAGATTATTTAGGTAACGAAGGGTTAATCAACCTTTCAAAGTTGCCAATGGTGACTAGCTATTTGCTGATAACTCGATGAAATCTTCATTTCAAAAATGTCGAGTCAACAAAATAATAAATGTTCTACAATTAGTCTACTTCTAGGATAAGATCTGGTGATGGTAGAAGGTTAGACAAACACTTTAGTTTCAGGATAAGATCTGGTGGTGGTAGAAGGTTAGACAAACACTTTAGTTTCAGGATAAGATCTGGTGATGGTAGAAGGTTAGACAAACACTTTAGTTTCAGGATAAGATCTGGTGATGGTAGAAGGTTAGACAAACACTTTAGTTTCAGGATAAGATCTGGTGATGGTAGAAGGTTAGAACAAACACTTTAGTTTCAGGATAAGATCTGGTGATGGTAGAAGGTTAGAACAAACACTTTAGTTTCAGGATAATATCTGGTGATGGTAGAAGGTTAGACAAACACTTTAGTTTCAGGATAAGATCTGGTGATGGTAGAAGGTTAGACAAACACCTTAGTTTCAGGATAAGATCTGGTGATGGTAGAAGGTTAGACAAACACTTTAGTTTCAGGATAAGATCTGGTGACGGTAGAAGGTTAGACAAACACTTTAGTTTCAGGATAAGATCTGGTGATGGTAGAAAGTTAGACAAACACCTTAGTTTTAGGATAAGATCTGGTGATGGTAGAAGGTTAAACAAACACTTTAGTTTCAGGATAAGATCTGGTGATGGTAGAAGGTTAGAACAAACACTTTAGTTTCAGGATAATATATGGTGATGGTAGAAGGTTAGACAAACACTTTAGTTTCAGGATAAGATCTGGTGATGGTAGAAGGTTAGACAAACACTTTAGTTTCAGGATAAGATCTGGTGATGGTAGAAGGTTAGACAAACACTTTAGTTTCAGGATAAGATCTGGTGACGGTAGAAGGTTAGACAAACACTTTAGTTTCAGGATAAGATCTGGTGATGGTAGAAGGTTAGACAAACACCTTAGTTTCAGGATAATATCTGGTGATGGTAGAAGGTTAGACAAACACTTTAGTTTCAGGATAAGATCTGGTGGTGGTTGGAGGTTAGTCAAACACTTTAGTTTCAGGATAAGATCTGGTGGTGGTTGGAGGTTAGTCAAACACTTTAGTTTCAGGATAAGATCTGGTGGTGGTTGAAGGTTAGACAAACACCTTAGTGTCAGGATAATATCTGGTGGTGGTTGAAGGTTAGACAAACAGTTTAGTTTATTATATATTCTACCTATATTCTATACCTAATGTTACGTGCCGTTTTCTCAGTGCTTCTTCTGTTGGTCTATCATTTAAAGTACCATTTTAACTGTAAAACTGCCGAAAATACACTGTTTTCAACATAGACCACAAAGACAATTTGATGCCAGGTTAGGAACATGAAAAATTAACACGTAACAACAAACTAGAATCCATCCCACCCTGCAGTGGGTTTACTTTTGTAGTAACTGAGCAGAAACATCCACCAAACAACAGTATATGATACGTTAGACTCAAGAACCTCTTTCTGTCATAAGCTCTTCTAGTATTTTGTTCCGGTTTCAAGGTCCCAGCATTCTACTGTTGTTGACTATGAAACTGGCGTTCTGTGGCGTAACTCATTAACGCCCTCTATCAAAAAACCCGCTCGGCTCTTTTGGAGCTCTAGGTACGTTTGTTTAGAATTTCGTGCAAAGCTACACAAGGGCTATCTGCGCTAGCCATCCTTAATATAGCAGTGTAAGACTAAAGGAAAGACAGCTAGTCATCCCAACCAACCTTCAATTCTTGGGCTACTCTTTTACCAACAAATTGTTTTATTGATCGAAACATTATAACACCCCACGGCTGAAAGGGTGAGCATGTTTCATGTGACGGTGATTTGAACCCGCGATCCTCAGATTACGATTCAAGCACCCAAACCACCTGGCCATGTCGGGACAGGTACTTTGTAAAATTCAACTATTTAGAGTCTGATAAAAATAGCCTAAGAGTTGGCAGTGTGTGTTGTTATTTAGCTGCCTTTACTCTAGTCTGTCACTTTAAAATAATAAAAAAATGGGTTGAACTTCAGTGTGACCTAAATTTTTGAGTTACACTCATCAAAATTAATATTTTGAATTTTGTACCAGTTGTCATCATGTGAAAACGCTTAGCCGTGAAGTTTGTTCCATACCAGAGGAATGAAAACAGTGTTGCCATATCTGACGAGGGTAATAAACAGGAGACATAGCTCACAAGCACACTAATGAAGCGAGTTGGGGTTATAGTTTAATGATTAAATATTACAGCACCACCTAGTTTATGGAAGAACAAATAAATAACTTTGCTGACTGAAATAAATCTCTCCGCCACCAGTAAGAAACTGTAAAATGCTTACGGGACAAAATTTTCTCAGAACTAACTGTTCACGAGCGTACTTGACTGGCATTCTTTCCAAATACTTAAAGTCAGGTTGAAGTAAATACGAAGATTATTTAGTATTTGTGAATATCTTTAGAATGAAGAGAAAGAAGACGAAGTACTTGATTAGACAGTGTAAAAAGACATTAGGAAAGGGTGACGAATGTTGGGACTAAAAGTCGGTTTGTTCAGTTCTTTAAAAGTAGTGGTAGGAGGTGGCAGCCATGTTTAATTATAGCTTCAATTAGAAAGATTATTAATAGCTTCTACACTGGGATGTTTTCTAAACAATTCGGTGTTATTCAACAGTTGGAGGTAAACAGAAGATAGAAACGTCTTGCATAATTTCATAAATTATTCCACCAGATTTAATTGAAATTGATTTCTCTCTTGTATTAAATGACTTGTTACTTTTGGTAGTTTTAATAAATTTGTTATCAATGGAAAATGATACGTTGTTTAGGAAAGGTTTTAATTTGTTTATAGGTTTCCTTATTGTTAAACACAAATATAGACATTGAGCTATCTTCTCTCGTCTCACCTCTGGTATCGAAACTCGTTCTTTTGGGTTATGAGCCTTCAGACATTCTGCCGAGCGGCCGGTGTCTCTATGTTAGAGTTGTCGCGTATTTCTCACTGTTATTGTAATTCTTTGTCAGCTCAGTGGAAAGCTCGAACGCTTATAACGCTAAACTACATAGTTCAATCCCAACGTGGAACCGGTGTAGAGAGTCTGTGTATGTAGAGAGTCTGTGTATGTAGAGAGTCTGTGTATATAGAGAGTCTGTGTATGTAGAGAGTCTGTGTATGTAGAGAGTCTGTGTATGTAGAGATTTCGTGTAACTTTGTGTGAAACAAATTGTAAGAAACATTAGTGTTTTAATTTGATACAAACCTATTCTTAAGATCCAAACATGCAAAACAAACACATTGGACTCACCTGGTTAATATTTCCATACAACTTGTTTATTGTACAACATTTCCACCGTGGACTCACCTGGTTAATATTTCCATACAACTTGTTTATTGCACAACATTTCCACCATGGACTCACCTGGTTAATATTTACATACAACTTGTTTATTGTACAACATTTCCACCATGGACTCACCTTGTTAATATTTACATACAACTTGTTTATTGCACAACATTTCCACCATGGACTCACCTGGTTAATATTTACATACAATTTGTTTATTGTACAACATTTCCACCATGGACTCACCTGGTTAATATTTCCATACAACTTGTTTATTGCACAACATTTCCACCATGGACTCACCTGGTTAATATTTCCATACAACTTGTTTATTGCACAACATTTTCACAATGGACTCACCTGGTTAATATTTACATACAACTTGTTTATTGCACAACATTTCCACCATGCACTCACTGGTTAATATTTACATACAACTTGTTTATTGCACAACATTTCCACCATGGACTCACCTGGTTAATATTTACATACAACTTGTTTATTGTACAACATTTCCACCATGGACTCACCTGGTTAATATTTACATACAACTTGTTTATTGCACAACATTTCCACCATGGACTCACCTGGTTAATATTTACATACAACTTGTTTATTGCACAACATTTCCACCATGGACTCACCTGGTTAATATTTACATACAACTTGCTTATTGTACAACATTTCCACCATGGACTCACCTGGTTAATATTTACATACAACTTGCTTATTGTACAACATTTCCACCATGGACTCACCTGGTTAATATTTACATACAACTTGTTTATTGTACAACATTTTCACCATGGACTCACCTGGTTAATCTTCCTATTTATTTTCATAGTGAGGCTATGATTAAAACTCGAACAGTTTGACAAGCAAGATTAAACACTAATGTTACTTGGAAAGCCATGTGAATAATAGTTGTTCTAATTATTTATGTATATTTTATAAAACTAAGTAGAAAAGTTCAAGGTTATAAACATGTTAGATAAATAAAGTCTCTCGACGGCCTCGCATGGCCAAGCGTGTTAAGCTGTGCGACTCGTAATCTGAGGGTCGCGGGTTCGCATCACTGTCGCGCCAAACATGCTCGCCCTTTCAGCCGTGGGGGTGTTATAATGTGACGGTCAACCCCACTATTCTTTGGTAAAAAGAGTAGCCCAAGAGTTGTCGGTGGATGGTGATGACTAGGTGCCTTCCCTCTAGTCTTACACTGCTAAATTAGGGACGGCTAGCACAGATAGCCCTCGAGTAGATTTGTGCGAAATTAAAAAAACAAACAAACAAAGTCTTTCAAGAATGAATTTTATTGGGTTAGTGGTCAACTAACCGGCTTCATGTCGGACACGTGATTGTTATTTAGTTTCGCTGGTTTTCTTGTTTCAGTAAACTTCAGTCACTATGGAAACATCCTGTAGACAAATGTCACTGTGTCAAGCTGTGTATGTTTATTTGAAACTTTATTTCTTAAATGCCTTTTATACATATACAAATTTTCAAAAACATGGAACACCAGAGAATCTGTGCTAACGCCAAATGTAATGTAGGAACTAAAGTTGACGATACCTTAATCTGTGGTCACGCGGGCTCGAGACCTCTGACGTAAACTTACTCTTTGTGATCGTGTGACACACTTGAGAAAGATCTGTGACAAGAAACTAAAATCAAGGTTCGATATAAATTATGTAATGATAAAGAAATGAACCTCACGTACAGATATGACCAACAAAGATCACGGTCAAATATGACGTATAAATATTTGTGTAACTACAATTCCAGTGCACACAACTTCAAAGAAGTCTTCAGCAAGTGTGATTCACCAAAACAAAATTACAAGAAGACTTACACTGTCTGTCGAATATCTGAGTGAAAAGAAACGACGGATAAAAATTTTACATCTGGAAAGGTAAAAAGACAAGTTATGACGAAACAGTTGCATGAACAGTAAGAAATTGAATTTACTCTTGTAAATATATCAAACATATGAAATTGAAAACTTTCACTGACACGTTTCCACCACATCTTCATTAGACAGATTGGGAAAGAGAAAGACAGATATTAAAAGTGTTTTTTCACTTTAAAACAAATTCTGATTAAAAAGCACATTTTTAACATGCTGAATCGAGTGTTAACAACACCACAACCAGTGCCAATGAGACCTTTAGTTCAATACCAGGGTAATCACGCTTATTGGTTTATGATAAGTATTGGTGTCATGAACTTTCATCTGTTATGGTGTTTATAAAATAAGTTAGTTTTTAACACCATCAACTTTATTTTAAGACATTTAGAGTAAGGATTAATTACACAGTGTCAAATATTTATTTATTATTTTTATTTGGAATAATTTCATCGTCATGCAGAAGAGCTAGTGAACGATCTAGTTATAGGAGATCAACTATTAACACTCGTTGGTGTCAATTAACAGATGTTAAAATTAACAACTTAGATGGCACAGACTTCTAGTCTGAAGTATACAAGCACGTCACGTTTCACCAGATCTACCAAGCAACTTCATGTGATTGAAGTTAAACAGTTTGAGAGAAAACACCTACGAGTTTATGTTTAAACCGAAAAAAAGAAAAAAAGTCAGGTGAGAAATATAGGTGGCGCTCCGGCATTATGACGTCAATAATATTGAAGTAGAACAATACGATAAAGAATTATAATATTTTAACTAAAACGTGAGAGAAAAATCCACAAATCAAAGCTTATTTTTACACTGAAGTATGTTTTACTATTCAGTTTCATTTGCGTTCTTACAACAAAAACTCCTAAATAAAAAGAACTAAAGATAAGTGTTCAACATGGATGTCAACGTTGAGTGTACCGATTAGGATTGCTTTGTTTTGTTTTCAATTTCGCGCACACCTGAACGAGGGCTATCTGCGCTAGCCGACCCTAATTTAGCAGTGTGAGGCTAGAGAGAAGACAGCTAGTTATCACCACCCACCGCCAACTCTTGGGCTACTCTTTTACCAACGAATAGTGGGATTGACCATCACATAATAACGCCTACACGGCTGAAAGGGCGAGGATGTTAGGTTCAACGGGGATTCGTACTCGCGACCCTCGGGTTACAAGTCGAGTGCCTTAACCATCTGACCATGTTGGGCCCACTGATAGGAAGACAAAGTGTAATAAATTTATTTTTTGGGTTTTAAGGAGATACAGCAGTGTGTCTGGATGGCTTGGACTTGTGAATCTTGTTGATAAAGTCCGGTTCATTACTTTCATAATGAAGTTTACCGTACGTTGTGGAAACTGGGAGATGTAAATGAGCTTTATTTGCTGGGGAGGAAGGGATTAGAAATAATCAGGAAGGGGTAATTATCTTTATCTGAATGTAATTGGTAGAGAGGGGGTATTAGAAATAATCAGGAAGGGGTAATTATCTTTATTAGAAGGTAATTGGTAGTGAGGGAGTATTAGAAATAATCAGGAAGGGGTAATTATCTTTATTAGAAGGTAATTGGTAGAGAGGGGGTATTAGAAATAATTAGTGAGGGGTAATTATCTTTATCCAAAGGTAATTGGTAGAGAGGGTTTTTTAAAAATAATCAGGAAAGGGTAATTATGTTTATCCGATGGTAATTGGTAGTGGGGGTATTAGAAATAATCCGGAAGGGGTAATTATCTTTATCCGAAGGTAATTGGTAGAGAGGGTTTTTTAAAAATAATCAGGAAAGGGTAATTATCTTTATCCGAAGGTAATTGGTAGAGAGGGTTTTTTAAAAATAATCAGGAAAGGGTAATTATCTTTATCCGAAGGTAATTGGTAGTGGGGGTATTAGAAATAATCAGGAAGGGGTAATTATCTTTATCCGAAGGTAATTGGTAGTGGGGGTATTAGAAATAATCAGGAAGGGGTAATTATCTTTATTAGAAGGTAATTGGTAGTGAGGGAGTATTAGAAATAATCAGGAAGGGGTAATTATCTTTATTAGAAGGTAATTGGTAGAGAGGGGGTATTAGAAATAATTAGTGAGGGGTAATTATCTTTATCCAAAGGTAATTGGTAGAGAGGGTTTTTTAAAAATAATCAGGAAAGGGTAATTATGTTTATCCGAAGGTAATTGGTAGTGGGGGTATTAGAAATAATCCGGAAGGGGTAATTATCTTTATCCGAAGGTAATTGGTAGAGAGGGTTTTTTAAAAATAATCAGGAAAGGGTAATTATCTTTATCCGAAGGTAATTGGTAGTGGGGGTATTAGAAATAATCAGGAAGGGGTAATTATCTTTATCCGAAGGTAATTGGTAGTGGGGGTATTAGAAATAATCAGGAAGGGGTAATTATCTTTATCCGAAGGTAATTGGTATAGAGTGGTTTTTAGAAATAATGAGGAAGGGGTTATTATCTTTATCCGAAGGTAATTGGTATTGAGTGGTTTTTAGAAATAATGAGGAAGGGGTTATTATCTTTATCCAAAGGTAATTGGTAGAGGGGGTGTTAGAAATAATCAGTAAGGGGTAACGATGTAACTGATTTTGGAAGTGAACATTTCAGCAAGTAGTTATTTATCAGGAATTCTTGAAATGATATATTTTTTGAGCAATATGGTGACACTTGAAACTGGCCCTATCTCGTTATGGTTAGAAATAGAAGTCTTTAATTTGATCTTTATTAATGAAATTTGAATTTAGTATTCTGATTATAATAATAATAAATGTTTTGTCTATGAATAGTAAGTTTGATCTGATGTAACAAAAACAGTACGATAATGTTTAGGGACGTTTAGTAAAAAGATTGATGTGGTATAGGTGTTT
Organism: Tachypleus tridentatus; assembly: GCF_004210375.1. Taxonomy (NCBI): domain Eukaryota; kingdom Metazoa; phylum Arthropoda; class Merostomata; order Xiphosura; family Limulidae; genus Tachypleus; species Tachypleus tridentatus. The sequence continues at coordinate 8,530,296 of NC_134833.1, forward strand.
TAACCCTGAAGGGTATTTCATGTGACACTTTTAATCAGATGAAAGACACCAAAAACATCTGGGGAACTTGACAAGTTTGGTGTCATTGTAGTTTCTGAGACCATCTCTCCAACGAAACAAACACTGATTTCGAAATGAGGATGGAAGCTTATGTGATTTTGATCAAGTGATCAGATCAAATCTGTTCATCTCACCACCAGATGTGCCCAGTTTCAAATAAACCTTAGCCTTCATAGTTGATTGTGCTGTACTTTGCAAACCTTAAAACTCTGGTTATTTGGTTGCACGCAATTTAAAAACCTTTAAAAAGTTGGTTGTAACGTATCTCTCCAGTCATAGATAAACCCTGGTAACATTATATCGTCAATCAAATATATATGCGAATACAAGTGTCACCTATTAGCCAAGAACCGTATTTTGAGTGTATTATCAATATAAGTTACTCTAATAAATTACAGTGAAACTTCTGCATATTCATTTCACTTAATGAAATAACACCTATACTTTGTCCTTTTCTACTGTGTATAATGAACAACATATCAGAACTAAATCTCAACATACATTAACGAGATTAACTAATTATCCTGTGGTTCAGATACAGCTGTGCCACAACTGTTTAGAGGTTCTTAATTACAACAACCAAACCTTTCACGTTATGCCTGTATTTGAACTGTTATAGACGACAAATAATGTTACATGTTTTTGGCAGGAGCAAGAATGGGTTTCTCTTCCTCACTAAGATATTACGAATGTTCATATTATCTTATGCCGAATGCAGAAATTTGTCGAATATACATGGGAGTAATTAATTTACTAACAGTGCTTCCGTTTGTCTTGTCCACCTTCTTTATTATTCTCTCTATCTGTTTGTCTTGTCCACCTTTATTATTCTCTCTATCTGTTTGTGCATCAATTCTGTTATCTTCTCTCTATTTGTCGTGTCCATCTTTTCTGCTGTTTTCTCATTATTTGTTGTGTCCATCTTCTCTGTTGTTTTCTCATTATTTGTTGTGTCCATTTTTCTGTAAGTTTCTCACTATTTGTCGTGTCCACATTTTCTGTTGTTTTCTCACTATTTGTCGTGTCCATCTTTTCTGTTGTTTTCTCACTATTTGTCGTGTCCATCTTTTCTGTTGTTTTCTCACTTTTTGTCGTGTCCATCTTTTCTGTTATTTTCTCACTATTTGTCGTGTCCATCTTTTCTGTCATTTTCTCACTACTTGTCGTGCTAATCTTCTCTCTTAATTCCTCACTATTTGTCGTGCTAATCTTCTCTCTTATTTTCTCACTACTTGTCGTGCTAATCTTCTCTCTTAATTCCTCACTATTTGTCGTGCTAATCTTCTCTCTTATTTTCTCACTATTTGTCGTGCTAATCTTCTCTCTTAATTTTCTCACTATTTGTCGTTGCTTCAATCTTCTCTCTTATTTTCTCACTACTTGTCGTTGTTAACCTTCTCTCTTATTTTCTCACTTACTTGTCGTTGCTTCAATCTTCTCTCTTAATTCCTCACTTTATTTGTCGTTGCAATCTTCTCTCTTATTTTCTCACTACTTGTCGTGCTAATCTTCTCTCTTAATTCCTCACTATTTGTCGTGCTAATCTTCTCTCTTATTTTCTCACTATTTGTCGTGCCAATCTTCTCTCTTAATTTCTCACTATTTGTCGTGCTAATCTTCTCTCTTATTTTCTCACTACTTGTCGTGCCAACCTTCTCTCTTATTTTCTCACTACTTGTCGTGCTAATCTTCTCTCTTAATTCCTCACTATTTGTCGTGCTAATCTTCTCTCTTATTTTCTCACTATTTGTCGTGCCAATCTTCTCTCTTAATTTCTCACTATTTGTCGTGCTAATCTTCTCTCTTATTTTCTCACTACTTGTCGTGCTAATCTTCTCTCTTAATTTCTCACTATTTGTCGTGCTAATCTTCTCTCTTATTTTCTCACTACTTGTCGTGCTAATCTTCTCTCTTGATTTCTCACTATTTGTCGTTGCTTGATCTTGTCTCTTTTTTTCTCACTATTTGTCGTTGTTAACCTTCTCTCTTATTTTCTCACTATTTGTCGTGCTAATCTTCTCTCTTATTTTCTCACTATTTGTCGTGCCAATCTTCTCTCTTATTTTCTCACTATTTGTCGTGCTAATCTTCTCTCTTATTTTCTCACTATTTGTCGTTGCTAATCTTGTCTTATTTTCTCACTATTTGTCGTGCTAACCTTCTCTCTTATTTTCTCACTATTTGTCGTGCTAATCTTCTCTCTTATTTTCTCACTATTTGTCGTGCTAATCTTGTCTTATTTTCTCACTATTTGTCGTGCTAACCTTCTCTCTTATTTTCTCACTATTTGTCGTGCTAACCTTCTCTCTTATTTTCTCACTATTTGTCGTGCTAATCTTGTCTTATTTTCTCACTATTTGTCGTGCTAATCTTGTCTTATTTTCTCACTATTTGTCGTGCTAACCTTGTCTTATTTTCTCACTATTTGTCGTGCTAATCTTGTCTTATTTCCTCACTATTTGTCGTGCTAATCTTGTCTTATTTCCTCACTATTTGTCGTGCTAATCTTGTCTTATTTTCTCTTTAATACGACAGTAAAACAAAGTACCTTTATATTTTATTCTTATTTGAGTAAGGTGTATATTTTTTCGTCGTGTTAACAAAGCTTTTCATGAATCATTGTTTGAACTTTATGATTTTGTGTTTCAGCGAAATATTTAAAGTTGAATTACGTTTTGAACCATCATTTGAAAGTTAAACTGTTTGAACAGTTTTAATTAAAGCATGAGATATAACTTTGTCACATAGAATTACAAGAACAAATGTAGAGCAGGGTGGTCCAATTGTTAGTGATGTAATTATATTTAACATATTTTCTGTTATTTTTAAGTTTGACATTAATATCCAAGTATACCTGAATATTACGTTAACGTGGCAAACAAAGTGATGAAACTGTAAGTTTTAATTCCATCTTTCTGTTTATAATTAACCATTCAACCTTTCTCTCTACAGCTTCTCGAAGACCGCTTTACTGAAACCCATTCCGAAACTGTCAGTAGAAAGCTTCAACTGATTTAAACAATCAATTACAATTAAATATACAGCATGCGTTTGATATAGCAAAACGTATTGTTGACCAAAATGTTAATATCTTTCACCTGGCCCAGAATGGCTAGGTGGGTTAAGGCGTTCGACTCGTAATCTGAGTATCGCGGGTTCGAATCCCAGTCTTACCAAACATGCTCGCCCTTTCAGCCGTGGGGCGTTATAATGTGACGGTCAATTCCACTATTCGTTGGCAAAAGAGTATCCCAAGATTCGGCGGTGGGTGGTGGTGAGTAGCTGCGTTCCCTCTAGTCTTTACTGCTAAATTAGGGACAGCTAGCGGAGGCAACCCTTGTGTAGCTTTGCACGAAATTCAAAACAAACCAATCAATACCTTCCACAGAAGGGAGTATTGGGGTACGTAGTTTATGAATCAGTTTGTTGTTAACTTACACACATGAGAGTATTGGGGGAACTAGCTGTTGAATCAGTTTGTTGTTACCTTCTACACAAGAGATAGAATTGTTTTCAAACAAGTTAAAATGTTTTTTAAAGTAGTTTATTAGGACTGAACCAATGTTACTTAATAATTAGTATTAAAAAACAAACGTAACATTGTTAACTGGTGATAGTGACAAACAAACGTAACATTGTTAACTGGTGATAGTGACAAACAAACAGAACATTGTTAACTTGTGATAGTGACAAACAAACGTAACATTGTTAACCGGTGATAGTGACAAACAAACGTAACATTGTTAACTGGTGATAGTGACAAACAAACGTAACATTGTTAACTCGTGATAGTGACAAACAAACGTAACATTGTTAACTCGTGATAGTGACAAACAAACGTAACATTGTTAACTGGTGATAGTGACAAACAAACGTAACATTGTTAACTTGTGATAGTGACAAACAAACGTAACATTGTTAACCGGTGATAGTGACAAACAAACAGAACATTGTTAACTGGTGATAGTGACAAACAAACAGAACACTGTTAATTGGTGATAGTGACAAACAAACAGAACATTGTTAACTGGTGATAGTGACAAACAAACGTAACATTGTTAACCGGTGATAGTGACAAACAAACAGAACATTGTTAACTGGTGATAGTGACAAACAAACAGAACACTGTTAATTGGTGATAGTGACAAACAAACAGAACATTGTTAACTGGTGATAGTGACAAACAAACGTAACATTGTTAACTGGTGATAGTGACAAACAAACGTAACATTGTTAACTGGTGGAAGAGTCAAACAAACTTTACATTGTTAACTGTTTAAAGAGACAAACATACTTAACATTGTTAACTGTTGAAAGAGACAAAGTTAGCAACTCTAGAGTAGAAGAATTGGTATAACAATACCTATAAGCCTATCAACATGGCGGACTATTTACTGCAGTCCTGGAGTAGGGTTAGTACTAGTTATTGGAAGACTATTATTCGTTCCAATTCAATACAAAAATAACTGAACCACCTGCAGGTTAGCTGGAGTAATAAAATAGAAACCTATTTAAGACAACGGAAATTACACACACACACACATATGTATTTAAGGAATATATGATGCAGTGACTAGGCTTAAATCAACATAAAACAAACAAATGAAAACAAAATGATTTTTGTTTAAAAATTTACTGAGTAATAAACATATTTAAGAATGTTTAACAATGAATTTCTTTTCTAATGTAAATTTTTTTGCATCGGTGACACGTTGTTAAATGTTCAAGGAACTTTCGTATTAGTTTTTTATTCATATGCTAGTTACGCTTACACCATGTTATAAGGTTGCTTTCTGTAAATATTAACTGAGTTTAGAAAGAAACTTGAGGACATTTCTAGAATTTTCTAAATAGAATATCAGCTATTAGATGTCAAAACATTAATTAGGAAAACCGTGAATCAACAAACACGTCGTGAAGCTTACAATAATAGAAAATAAACCTCTATGACGAATATTGAGTGTAGGTTACAACGACAGAAAATAAACCTCTATGACGAATATTGAGTGTAGCTTACAATAACAGAAAATAAACCTCTATGACGAATATTGAGTGTAGCTTACAATAATAGAAAATAAACCTCTATGACGAATATTGAGTGTAGCTTACAATAACAGAAAATAAACCTCTATGACGAATATTGAGTGTAGCTTACAATAATAGAAAATAAACCTCTATGACGAATATTGAGTGTAGCTTACAATAACAGAAAGTAAACCTCTATGACGAATATTTAGTGTAGCTTACAACAACAGAAAATAAACCTCTATGACGAATATTGAGTGTAGGTTACAACAACAGAAAATAAACCTCTATGACGAATATTGAGTGTAGCTTACAATAACAGAAAATAAACCTCTATGACGAATATTGAGTGAAGCTTACAATAACAGAAAATAAACCTTTGTGACGAATATTGAGTGTAGCTTACAATAATAGAAAATAAACCTCTATGACGAATATTGAGTGTAGCTTACAATAACAGAAAGTAAACCTCTATGACGAATATTGAGTGTAGCTTACAACAACAGAAAATAAACCTCTATGACGAATATTGAGGGTAGCTTACAATAACAGAAAATAAACCTCTATGACGAATATTGAGTGTAGCTTACAATAACAGAAAATAAACCTCTATGACGAATATTGAGTGAAGCTTACAATAATAGAAAATAAACCTCTATGACGAATATTGAGTGTAGCTTACAACAACAGAAAATAAACCTCTATGACGAATATTGAGTGTAGGTTACAACAACAGAACATAAACCTCTATGACGAATATTGAGTTTAGCTTACAATAACAGAAAATAAACCTCTATGACGAATATTGAGTGTAGCTTACAATAATAGAAAATAAACCTCTATGACGAATATTGAGTGTAGCTTACAATAACAGAAAATAAACCTCTATGACGAATATTGAGTGTAGCTTACAACAACAGAAAATAAACCTCTATGACGAATATTGAGTGTAGGTTACAACAACAGAAAATAAACCTCTATGACGAATATTGAGTGTAGGTTACAACGACAGAAAATAAACCTCTATGACGAATATTGAGTGTAGCTTACAATAACAGAAAATAAACCTCTATGACGAATATTGAGTGTAGCTTACAATAACAGAAAATAAACCTCTATGACGAATATTGAGTGTAGCTTACAACAACAGAAAATAAACCTCTATGACGAATATTGAGTGTAGGTTACAACAACAGAAAATAAACCTCTATGACGAATATTGAGTGTAGCTTACAATAACAGAAAATAAACCTCTATGACGAATATTGAGTGAAGCTTACAATAACAGAAAATAAACCTTTATGACGAATATTGAGTGTAGCTTACAATAATAGAAAATAAACCTCTATGACGAATATTGAGTGTAGCTTACAATAACAGAAAGTAAACCTCTATGACGAATATTGAGTGTAGCTTACAACAACAGAAAATAAACCTCTATGACGAATATTGAGGGTAGCTTACAATAACAGAAAATAAACCTCTATGACGAATATTGAGTGTAGCTTACAATAACAGAAAATAAACCTCTATGACGAATATTGAGTGAAGCTTACAATAATAGAAAATAAACCTCTATGACGAATATTGAGTGTAGCTTACAACAACAGAAAATAAACCTCTATGACGAATATTGAGTGTAGGTTACAATAACAGAAAATAAACCTCTATGACGAATATTGAGTGAAGCTTACAATAACAGAAAATAAACCTCTATGACGAATATTGAGTGTAGCTTACAATAATAGAAAATAAACCTCTATGACGAATATTGAGTGTAGCTTACAATAACAGAAAATAAACCTCTATGACGAATATTGAGTGTAGCTTACAACAACAGAAAATAAACCTCTATGACGAATATTGAGTGTAGGTTACAACAACAGAAAATAAACCTCTATGACGAATATTGAGTGTAGGTTACAACGACAGAAAATAAACCTCTATGACGAATATTGAGTGTAGCTTACAATAACAGAAAATAAACCTCTATGACGAATATTGAGTGAAGCTTACAATAACAGAAAATAAACCTCTATGACGAATATTGAGTGTAGCTTACAATAATAGAAAATAAACCTCTATACGAATGTTGAGTGTAGCTTACAATAACAGAAAATAAACCTCTATGACGAATATTGAGTGAAGCTTACAATAACAGAAAATAAACCTCTATGACGAATATTGAGTGTAGCTTACAATAATAGAAAATAAACCTCTATGACGAATATTGAGTGTAGCTTACAACAACAGAAAATAAACCTCTATGACGAATATTGAGTGTAGGTTACAACAACAGAAAATAAACCTCTATGACGAATATTGAGTGTAGCTTACAATAACAGAAAATAAACCTCTATGACGAATATTGAGTGAAGCTTACAATAACAGAAAATAAACCTCTATGACGAATATTGAGTGTAGCTTACAATAATAGAAAATAAACCTCTATGACGAATATTGAGTGTAGCTTACAACAACAGAAAATAAACCTCTATGACGAATATTGAGTGTAGGTTACAACAACAGAAAATAAACCTCTATGACGAATATTGAGTGTAGGTTACAACGACAGAAAATAAACCTCTATGACGAATATTGAGTGTAGCTTACAATAACAGAAAATAAACCTCTATGACGAATATTGAGTGTAGCTTACAACAACAGAAAATAAACCTCTATGACGAATATTGAGTGTAGGTTACAACAACAGAAAATAAACCTCTATGACGAATATTGAGTGTAGGTTACAACGACAGAAAATAAACCTCTATGACGAATATTGAGTGTAGCTTACAATAACAGAAAATAAACCTCTATGACGAATATTGAGTGAAGCTTACAATAACAGAAAATAAACCTCTATGACGAATATTGAGTGTAGCTTACAATAACAGAAAATAAACCTCTATGACGAATATTTAGTGTAGCTTACAACAACAGAAAATAAACCTCTATGACGAATATTGAGTGTAGGTTACAACAACAGAAAATAAACCTCTATGACGAATATTGAGTGTAGCTTACAATAACAGAAAATAAACCTCTATGACGAATATTGAGTGAAGCTTACAATAACAGAAAATAAACCTTTATGACGAATATTGAGTGTAGCTTACAATAATAGAAAATAAACCTCTATGACGAATATTGAGTGTAGCTTACAATAACAGAAAGTAAACCTCTATGACGAATATTGAGGTGTAGCTTACAACAACAGAAAATAAACCTCTATGACGAATATTGAGGGTAGCTTACAATAACAGAAAATAAACCTCTATGACGAATATTGAGTGTAGCTTACAATAACAGAAAATAAACCTCTATGACGAATATTGAGTGAAGCTTACAATAATAGAAAATAAACCTCTATGACGAATATTGAGTGTAGCTTACAATAACAGAAAATAAACCTCTATGACGAATATTGAGTGTAGCTTACAACAACAGAAAATAAACCTCTATGACGAATATTGAGTGTAGGTTACAACAACAGAAAATAAACCTCTATGACGAATATTGAGTGTAGCTTACAATAATAGAAAATAAACCTGTATGACGAATATTGAGTGAAGCTTACAATAAGAGAAAATAAACCTCTATGACGAATATTGAGTGTAGCTTACAATAATAGAAAATAAACCTCTATGACGAATATTGAGTGTAGCTTACAATAACAGAAAATAAACCTCTATGACGAATATTTAGTGTAGCTTACAACAACAGAAAATAAACCTCTATGACGAATATTGAGTGAAGCTTACAATAATAGAAAATAAACCTCTATGACGAATATTGAGTGTAGCTTACAACAACAGAAAATAAACCTCTATGACGAATATTGAGTGTAGGTTACAATAACAGAAAATAAACCTCTATGACGAATATTGAGTGAAGCTTACAATAACAGAAAATAAACCTCTATGACGAATATTGAGTGTAGCTTACAATAATAGAAAATAAACCTCTATGACGAATATTGAGTGTAGCTTACAATAACAGAAAATAAACCTCTATGACGAATATTGAGTGTAGCTTACAACAACAGAAAATAAACCTCTATGACGAATATTGAGTGTAGGTTACAACAACAGAAAATAAACCTCTATGACGAATATTGAGTGTAGGTTACAACGACAGAAAATAAACCTCTATGACGAATATTGAGTGTAGCTTACAATAACAGAAAATAAACCTCTATGACGAATATTGAGTGAAGCTTACAATAACAGAAAATAAACCTCTATGACGAATATTGAGTGTAGCTTACAATAACAGAAAATAAACCTCTATGACGAATATTTAGTGTAGCTTACAACAACAGAAAATAAACCTCTATGACGAATATTGAGTGTAGGTTACAACAACAGAAAATAAACCTCTATGACGAATATTGAGTGTAGCTTACAATAACAGAAAATAAACCTCTATGACGAATATTGAGTGAAGCTTACAATAACAGAAAATAAACCTTTATGACGAATATTGAGTGTAGCTTACAATAATAGAAAATAAACCTCTATGACGAATATTGAGTGTAGCTTACAATAACAGAAAGTAAACCTCTATGACGAATATTGAGTGTAGCTTACAACAACAGAAAATAAACCTCTATGACGAATATTGAGGGTAGCTTACAATAACAGAAAATAAACCTCTATGACGAATATTGAGTGTAGCTTACAATAACAGAAAATAAACCTCTATGACGAATATTGAGTGAAGCTTACAATAATAGAAAATAAACCTCTATGACGAATATTGAGTGTAGCTTACAATAACAGAAAATAAACCTCTATGACGAATATTGAGTGTAGCTTACAACAACAGAAAATAAACCTCTATGACGAATATTGAGTGTAGGTTACAACAACAGAAAATAAACCTCTATGACGAATATTGAGTGTAGCTTACAATAATAGAAAATAAACCTGTATGACGAATATTGAGTGAAGCTTACAATAACAGAAAATAAACCTCTATGACGAATATTGAGTGTAGCTTACAATAATAGAAAATAAACCTCTATGACGAATATTCAGTGTAGCTTACAATAACAGAAAATAAACCTCTATGACGAATATTTAGTGTAGCTTACAACAACAGAAAATAAACCTCTATGACGAATATTGAGTGTAGGTTACAACAACAGAAAATAAACCTCTATGACGAATATTGAGTGTAGCTTATAATAACAGAAAATAAACCTCTATGACGAATATTGAGTGAAGCTTACAATAACAGAAAATAAACCTTTATGACGAATATTGAGTGTAGCTTACAATAATAGAAAATAAACCTCTATGACGAATATTGAGTGTAGCTTACAATAACAGAAAGTAAACCTTTATGACGAATATTGAGTGTAGCTTACAACAACAGAAAATAAACCTCTATGACGAATATTGAGGGTAGCTTACAATAACAGAAAATAAACCTCTATGACGAATATTGAGTGTAGCTTACAATAACAGAAAATAAACCTCTATGACGAATATTGAGTGAAGCTTACAATAATAGAAAATAAACCTCTATGACGAATATTGAGTGTAGCTTACAATAACAGAAAATAAACCTCTATGACGAATATTGAGTGTAGCTTACAACAACAGAAAATAAACCTCTATGACGAATATTGAGTGTAGGTTACAACAACAGAAAATAAACCTCTATGACGAATATTGAGTGTAGCTTACAATAACAGAAAATGAACCTCTATGACGAATATTGAGTGAAGCTTACAATAACAGAAAATAAACCTCTATGACGAATATTGAGTGTAGCTTACAATAATAGAAAATAAACCTCCATGACGAATATTGAGTGTAGCTTACAACAACAGAAAATAAACCTCTATGACGAATATTGAGTGTAGCTTACAATAACAGAAAATAAACCTCTATGACGAATATTGAGTGTAGCTTACAATAATACAAAATAAACCTCTATGACGAATATTGAGTGTAGCTTACAACAACAGAAAATAAACCTCTATGACAAATATAGAGTGTAGCTTACAATAATAGAAAATAAACCTCTATGACGAATATTGAGTGAAGCTTACAATAACAGAAAATAAACCTCTATGACGAATATTGAAGTTTTTAGTTTAATTCACTTCAGATAAAACTTATTAGTCTTATAAATGTAATAACAGGTTTTTAAGGCGTAATCATAAGAACCTAGATCTGATGTAGGTTAGAGAATCCCCCTAGTGACAAACAGGGTAGTTACACAACAGAATATACTTCTTGTAAACATTACTATTTTCACTACTGTTGAGTATTATGTGTGGTCAGTTTGGAATAAATATAATTTCGACGTTTTGTTCAGTCCATTGTTTTGAGCGTGGCAAGGTTTAATTGTGAGTTATTTTATTAGATGTCATCAGACATTGATATCTGTGGATAAAACAAATCTCATTGTCCACCTGGTAACTCTTGATAAGAAATCCTATATCTACGAACTGTAGGGCATGGGATTTATTATTATACACTTTAATGACATACAATTCACATTCAAACTTATATCATTACAAAGAAAAACACCCAACACAAAATAAACTTTATTCCATTCGTATAACTAAATAACTTGTTTACACGGTAGTTTTATCTTTCCACTTCCTATATCACAGATTTAATCACAATGATTGGCAAGAATCGAACCATAGTCCTTGATTTTGATGACATCAAACTGTATTTAATGGTCGGGTCGTCTGTATAGGAAGAAGTTTGAAAATTTAGCTAACAGACCGGAAAGACATCACCACCACCACCAACAACAAAGAGAACACATTAGAAATTAGAATTTGTTACTGTATAACAGTAGCTCCACTAAGTGTTTAACAGTAACTCTACTAAGTGTTTAATAATATATTTACTATGTGATTAACAGTAGCTCTACTAAGTGTTTAACAGTAGCTCTACTATGTGTATAACAGTAGCTTCACTAAGTGTTTAACAGTAACTCTACTATGTATTTACTAATATATTTACTATGTGATTAATAATATATTTACTATGTGATTAACAGTAACTCTACTAAGTGATTAACAGTAGCTCTACTAAGTGATTAACAGTAGCTCTACTGAGTGTTTAACAATAGCTCTACTACGTGTTTAACAATAGCTCTACTAAGTGTTTAACAATAGCTCCACTATGTGTATAACAGTAGCTTCACTAAGTGTTTAACAGTAACTCTACTATGTATTTAATAATATATTTACTACGTGTTTAACAGTAACTCTACTATGTACTTAATAGTAACCCCTCTGTATGTTAAGACAGTAGACTGATCATTGATATTGAGAAGAAAATTCACCGTGTGTTAAGGGTGTTTAACATTCTATACAAACGTTAATGGGCTGTTAATATGAACAATTATGACGTTGCTATAGCTGAAGAAGGTAACCCGTATTTACGACTAAAACGTGTTTAATAAGCTTTGGGTTTCTTTTCTCTTAAAACAATGTACTGCTAAAGTGTGAATGCAAATTTTATATGGATGGAAAGAATTTGTTAGAGGAATTTAAAATAATTATACTTGTGGAGTGTGATGCCCGTAAGTTACGTGAAGTGTGGAAACTTCTTCATGGGTATTACCTCCTTGGATTAGTGGTCGGTCAAAGCTAGTTTGTTTTGTGTGACTACACGAAAAGGGAATTAATACATCACTGAAGAGATAGATGGCCATGACCTGATCTGGAGAGAATGTTAACCCTTAAGGTGAAAAATTGTAAATAAATCTAACGATTCTTGTTGCATCCATCTTAAATTCTTGAATTTGACAAAAAAACAACAACTATTTATTAAGCGCATGAAGAGGTTAACATTGTTAGAGCACTTGGACCTCGGGTTCGAATCTTGTCTCTGAACTTGCTTGTCATTTCATTTGTGAGAGATTTATAATAGAACGGTTAATTCACTGTTGGTTGGTAAAGAGTAGCTCAAGAGTTGTCGGTGGGTGGTGATGACTAGCTGCCTTCCCTCTAGTCTTACACTGCTAAATTAGGAACGGCTAGCACAGATAGCCCTCGTGTAGCTTTGTGCGAAATTCAAAACCAAACCAAACCACATTGCCCCAGTCGAAATATCGATAAAACTTGGATAATATTTAAAGTTACACGTATATTAAGTACAACTAACTACGAGTAGCTCAAATTAAATATCTTGCAATGGTAAACGTTAGTTAGAAGTAATAATACTTGAAAAATGTGTGAAAATATTCTTAGAAGCTGAGTCTTCCTAGTCTTCTTAAAACACTTGAAACTTCTTCGAGTCAATAAATCCAAGAAGAGAAATCTTAAACCATGTGATTTGGAATTTTTTTTATGGTACGTTAATCAATTTTCGTTTCTTGAGAGCACGCAAGAAAAGGACGGGAAAGGATGAACGACAGCGACGCGAGTGTGAAAAGTGGGTGTCTGGAAGGGGTAGATTTACTCAATAATTTGAGGGAATTATGGGTGAAATTTGAAACCTGGATCGACGTAAAGAAAAAGTAATGGAATTCTATGAAAATCTTTACAGCTGTTCGGAAGTAACAACAGTGAACAACGTGATTACCGAACGTTGAATTAATACTAATAACAGTGAACAACGTGATTACCGAACGTTGAATTAATATTAATAACAGTGAACAACGTGATTACCGAACGTTGAATTAATACTAATAACAGTGAACAACGTGATTACCGAACGTTGAATTAATACTAATAACATTTTACAAGGTGATTACCGAACGTTGAATTAATACTAATAACATTTTACAAGGTGATTACCGAACGTTGAATTAATACTAATAACATTTTACAAGGTGATTACCGAACGTTGAATTAATACTAATAACATTTTACAAGGTGATTACCGAACGTTGAATTAATACTAATAACATTTTACAAGGTGATTACCGAACGTTGAATTAATACTAATAACATTTTACAAGGTGATTACCGAACGTTGAATTAATACTAATAACAGTTTACAAGGTGATTACCGAACGTTGAATTAATACTAATAACAGTTTACAAGGTGATTACCGAACGTTGAATTAATACTAATAACAGTTTATTAAAGAAAAGATATTTAATCGGCATATCATCTACGATCTAAACCTTCATGAGACATAAAGACAGAACATGTTTTCTGCCCCACTGTGACTAAGTGGTACATCTACGATCTAAACCTTCATGAGACATAAAGACAGAACGTGTTTTCTGTTTCACTGTGACCAAGTGGTACATCTACGATCTAAACCTTCATGAGACATAAAGACAGAACATGTTTTCTGTTTCACTGTGACCAAGTGGTACATCTACGATCTAAACCTTCATGAGACATAAAGACAGAACGTGTTTTCTGCCCCTCTGTGACCAAGTGGTACATCTACGATCTAAATCTTCATGAGACATAAAGACAGAACATGTTTTCTGCCCCACTGTGACCAAGTGGTACATCTACGATCTAAATCTTCATGAGACATAAAGACAGAACGTGTTTTCTGTTTCACTGTGACCAAGTGGTACATCTACGATCTAAACCTTCATGAGACATAAAGACAGAACGTGTTTTCTGTTTCACTGTGACCAAGTGGTACATCTACGATCTAAACCTTCATGAGACATAAAGACAGAACGTGTTTTCTGTTTCACTGTGACCAAGTGGTACATCTACGATCTAAACCTTCATGAGACATAAAGACAGAACGTGTTTTCTGTTTCACTGTGACCAAGTGGTACATCTACGATCTAAATCTTCATGAGACATAAAGACAGAACGTGTTTTCTGTTTCACTGTGACCAAGTGGTACATCTACGATCTAAACCTTCATGAGACATAAAGACAGAACGTGTTTTCTGTTTCACTGTGACCAAGTGGTACATCTACGAACTAAACCTTTATGAGACATAAAGACAGAACGTGTTTTCTGTTTCACTGTGACCAAGTGGTATATCTACGATCTAAACCTTCATGAGACATAAAGACAGAACATGTTTTCTGCCCCACTGTGACTAAGTGGT
Source organism: Tachypleus tridentatus (assembly GCF_004210375.1). Classification (NCBI taxonomy): domain Eukaryota; kingdom Metazoa; phylum Arthropoda; class Merostomata; order Xiphosura; family Limulidae; genus Tachypleus; species Tachypleus tridentatus. The sequence goes on from NC_134833.1 coordinate 8,545,399, forward strand.
ACATCTACGATCTAAACCTTCATGAGACATAAAGACAGAACGTGTTTTCTGTTTCACTGTGACCAAGTGGTACATCTACGATCTAAACCTTCATGAGACATAAAGACAGAACGTGTTTTCTGTTTCACTGTGACCAAGTGGTACATCTACGATCTAAACCTTTATGAGACATAAAGACAGAACATGTTTTCTGCCCCTCTGTGACCAAGTGGTGCATCTACGATCTAAATCTTCATGAGACATAAAGACAGAACATGTTTTCTGCCCCACTGTGACCAAGTGGTACATCTACGATCTAAACCTTCATGAGACATAAAGACAGAACGTGTTTTCTGTTTCACTGTGACCAAGTGGTACATCTACGATCTAAACCTTGCCCCATGAGACATAAAGACAGAACGTGTTTTCTGTTTCACTGTGACCAAGTGGTACATCTACGATCTAAACCTTCATGAGACATAAAGACAGAACGTGTTTTCTGTTTCACTGTGACCAAGTGGTACATCTACGATCTAAACCTTCATGAGACATAAAGACAGAACGTGTTTTCTGTTTCACTGTGACCAAGTGGTACATCTACGAACTAAACCTTTATGAGACATAAAGACAGAACGTGTTTTCTGTTTCACTGTGACCAAGTGGTACATCTACGATCTAAACCTTCATGAGACATAAAGACAGAACGTGTTTTCTGCCCCACTGTGACTAAGTGGTACATCTACGATCTAAACCTTCATGAGACATAAAGACAGAACATGTTTTCTGCCCCACTGTGACCAAGTGGTACATCTACGATCTAAACCTTCATGAGACATAAAGACAGAACGTGTTTTCTGTTTCACTGTGACCAAGTGGTACATCTACGATCTAAACCTTCATGAGACATAAAGACAGAACGTGTTTTCTGTTTCACTGTGACCAAGTGGTACATCTACGAACTAAACCTTTATGAGACATAAAGACAGAACGTGTTTTCTGCCCCACTGTGACCAAGTGGTACATCTACGATCTAAACCTTCATGAGACATAAAGACAGAACGTGTTTTCTGCCCCACTGTGACTAAGTGGTACATCTACGATCTAAACCTTCATGAGACATAAAGACAGAACGTGTTTTCTGCCCCACTGTGACCAAGTGGTACATCTACGATCTAAACCTTCATGAGACATAAAGACAGAACGTGTTTTCTGTTCCACTGTGACCAAGTGGTACATCTACGATCTAAACCTTCATGAGACATAAAGACAGAACGTGTTTTCTGCCCCACTGTGACTAAGTGGTACATCTACGATCTAAACCTTTATGAGACATAAAGACAGAACATGTTTTCTTCTCCACTGTGACCAAGTGGTACATCTACGATCTAAACCTTCATGAGACATAAAGACAGAACATGTTTTCTGCCCCACTGTGACTAAGTGGTACATCTACGATCTAAACCTTCATGAGACATAAAGACAGAACATGTTTTCTTCTCCACTGTGACCAAGTGGTACATCTACGATCTAAACCTTCATGAGACATGAAGACAGAACGTGTTTTCTGCCCCACTGTGACCAAGTGGTACATCTACGGAAACTATCTTTCTGTGAAAGGAATTCAAAGCAACTATTTTATTTTATTAACAAACAAATTTATGATGAACCTATAAGTATATTATACTTAGTTTTTAAACCGTTTTAAGCAGAAGAATTCTCAATGTTTACAATTGTCTAAACAGGTGAAAATAATTACCGTCATTAAACTACGTGAGAACGCTTACCCGCTTGTCCGCCTTGCGTTCTGTTCAATTTTACAGCAGACGATATTTTTGTCGCGAGTCATGACATCATTACTGACGTGTTATGAAGCCTCACCCTTACGTCTTGGCAACAACAATATATGTTTCCTCATTCCCCAACAGCTAGTTCAATAGTGACTTCAACAACCAATCACTTGGTGTTGTTACACTATTTACATGTGTCTTGTATCTTATTGTCGACAGAGGACGCTGGTAGCGATCTCGAGTGATGTTGAATGAGCGTGTTAGATGTACGCGTTATTTCACTAGACTAAACAAATATTTTGTTCATCAGTTTGATTACATATTTTTAATTTCCTAATTGGATCTTCAATAATGGAGGATATTTTGACATTTTTAAAGCATTAGCTACTAATTACGACCGGATGTTTTGCTTTGATGTGTTTTTTTTTGTCCTCAAACTAAGTTTTGATACAAAAACCAAATAAATTGGAAAATGTCATCGAACGGTCAGGTAAACAAGATTCATTCTAGGAGGTGAACACAGATAAACGTCTACGAGTCTCTGCTTTATTTTATTGGCCGGGGCGGGAGAGGTGAGGCGTTAAACGTCTTTGTACGCCCCACGATGGGAGCTATTAGAAGGGCGAGTTTGAAGCATGTCTCCCGCCGTTGGAAGACACTTTTGTTACTGGTGCTAAGCCTATCGATGATATACGTATTGTCGATGTGTACCCAAGGGAACAGCTGTGATCCCAGATGGCAGCAAGAACATAGTGAGCAAAAACTGATTGGTAAACCGCTCTTAAACCAATCGTTCCTTTTCAACAGAAGTCGTGGGTAAATCTGTACTTTTCTAGGAAACGCCTTGGAAAACTTCGGATCATAAACAAGTTCCAACACAGACGTCTGGTTCAGGATTATATCTATGATTATCACGATGAACCGTTTTCCAGTTTCCGGCAACAGCAGAAGTCTGAAGCGGAAAACGCAAAGTGGAAGCGCCGATTACCCCAAGCTCTCATCATCGGCGTGAAGAAAGGAGGGACCAGGGCCCTTCTAGAGTTTCTCCGTCTTCACCCTGATGTCCGTGCCTCAGGCCCCGAACCTCACTTCTTTGACAGACACTATCATTTAGGGCTAGGATGGTACAGGTGAGTTTTAACTCTGTTTAGAAATGTTTGGTTACTTTACGATGAGTTTACATCTGACGTTTTCTTACTGTTCACGCTAGATTGGCATGTTCCACCACATGATACACTGATTTTTTGTTCCGTGTGAAAGAAATATGAATGTGTACAAACATTAGAAACACGCCCCCGATACACTTATGCAAAAACAACAACCAAAAAAACAAGAAAACAAAAACGCTGCCATGTTTTTAGTTAACACTAACAACAATAGGCGGTCCTCATGAGGTACATGTGTATAACTAAACGGCAACAGTTAGTTAACTTTGTATTTATTACCTCAGGTATTCTTGACCAGAACTGAAACAGTTTTTATGTTTCGCAACTAAATTTGATTTCTTCTCTGTTCGTTTCTTAAAACCAGAGTTGATATTTCTCCTGAGGGGACACAAATATTTGTCTTAACCCTGAGCTAATTAGGGTTTTCTTTCAACAGAGCTTCTAATATTTGTATTTATTAGGACTCACAAACATCTCGTTGTACCACGACTCACAAACATTTGGCTGTACCAAGACACACAAACATTTGGCTGTACTGAGACACACAAACATCTCGTTGTATCAAGACACACAAACATCTCGTTGTACCAAGACACACAAACATCTCGTTGTATCAAGACACACAAACATCTCGTTGTATCAAGACACACAAACATCTCGTTGTACCAAGACACACAAACAACTCGTTGTATCAAGACACACAAACATCTCGTTGTACCAAGACACACAAACATCTCGTTGTATCAAGACACACAAACATCTCGTTGTACCAAGACACACAAACATCTCGTTGTATCAAGACACACAAACATCTCGTTGTATCAAGACACACAAACAACTCGTTGTATCAAAACACACAAACAACTCGTTGTATCAAGACACACAAACATCTCGTTGTACCAAGACACACAAACATCTCGTTGTATCAAGACACACAAACAACTCGTTGTATCAAGACACACAAACATCTCGTTGTATCAAGACACACAAACATCTCGTTGTATCAAGACACACAAACATCTCGTTGTATCAAGACACACAAACTCTTTTTGATTTTCGGTTCAATCAACATTTCTTAAGATCCGCCTACTATAGTACTGTTACATACGAAGAACGTCTGATGGAATTAAACTGCTGTTCGTTATACGAGGTCTGATAATAAAGTTCTGAGACTTCTTCTGTTACAGGTGCCAGTACAGTGAACTTCACTGAGGAACAAAGAGTGATCTATCCCACCAACAAGCCATTTCTCCAGACCTTATACCCGTGTTGAGTAAAATGTGTTCAAAAACAAACGTATCTCATGTCGTAAGTAAGACCGTCGTTTATCAGTGGATAAAACGCTTCCAAGATGGCTGGGAATCGGTCAAAGATGACCCACGTTGTGGGCGACCGTCGACATCGTCCACTGATTAAACGGTCGCTAAGGTGAGAGAAAAATTCGAAGTGATCAACGATCAGCTGTCCACAAAATTACTGATGAACTGGACATTTCATCTGGATCATGTCACTGGACATTTCATCTGGATCATGTCACTGGACATTTCATCTAGATCATGCCACTGGACATTTCATCTGGATCATGTCACTGGACATTTCATCTGGATCATGTCACTGGACATTTCATCTAGATCATGTCACTGGACATTTCATCTGGATCTTGTCACTGGACATTTCATCTAGATCATGTCACTGGACATTTCATCTGGATCTTGTCACTGGACATTTCATCTGGATCATGTCACTGGACATTTCATCTAGATCATGCCACTGGACATTTCATCTAGATCATGCCACTGGACATTTCATCTGGATCATGTCACTGGACATTTCATCTGGATCTTGTCACTGGACATTTCATCTGGATTATGTCACTGGACATTTCATCTGGATCATGTCACTGGACATTTCATCTAGATCATGTCACTGGACATTTCATCTGGATCATGTCACTGGACATTTCATCTGGATCATGTCACTGGACATTTCATCTAGATCTTGTCACTGGACATTTCATCTGGATCATGTCGACTGTACATTTCATCTAGATCTTGTCACTGGACATTTCATCTGGATCATGTCACTGGACATTTCATCTGGATCATGTCACTGGACATTTCATCTGGATCATGTCACTGGACATTTCATCTAGATCTTGTCACTGGACATTTCATCTGGATCATGTCACTGGACATTTCATCTGGATCATGTCACTGGACATTTCATCTGGATCATGTCACTGTACATTTCATCTAGATCATGTCACTGGACATTTCATCTGGATCATGTCACCTGTACATTTCATCTGGATCATGTCACTGGACATTTCATCTGGATCATGTCACTGGACATTTCATCTGGATCATGTCACCTGTACATTTCATCTGGATCATGTCACTGGACATTTCATCTGGATCATGTCGACTGTACATTTCATCTGGATCATGTCGACTGTACATTTCATCTAGATCATGTCACTGGACATTTCATCTGGATCATGTCACTGGACATTTCATCTAGACCATGTCACTGGACATTTCATCTGGATCATGTCACTGGACATTTCATCTGGATCATGTCACTGGACATTTCATCTGGATCTTGTCACTGGACATTTCATCTAGATCTTGTCACTGGACATTTCATCTAGATCTTGTCACTGGACATTTCATCTAGATCTTGTCACTGGACATTTCATCTGGATCATGTCACCTGGACATTTCATCTGGATCATGTCACCTGTACATTTCATCTGGATCATGTCACCTGTACATTTCATCTGGATCATGTCACCTGTACATTTCATCTGGATCATGTCACTGGACATTTCATCTGGATCATGTCACTGGACATTTCATCTGGATCATGTCACTGGACATTTCATCTGGATCATGTCACCTGTACATTTCATCTGGATCATGTCACTGTACATTTCATCTAGATCATGTCACTGGACATTTCATCTGGATCATGTCACTGGACATTTCATCTGGATCATGTCACCTGGACATTTCATCTGGATCATGTCACCTGTACATTTCATCTGGATCATGTCACCTGTACATTTCATCTGGATCATGTCACCTGTACATTTCATCTGGATCATGTCACTGGACATTTCATCTGGATCATGTCACTGGACATTTCATCTGGATCATGTCACTGGACATTTCATCTGGATCATGTCACCTGTACATTTCATCTGGATCATGTCACTGTACATTTCATCTAGATCATGTCACTGGACATTTCATCTGGATCATGTCACTGGACATTTCATCTGGATCATGTCACTGGACATTTCATCTGGATCATGTCACCTGTACATTTCATCTGGATCATGTCACTGGACATTTCATCTGGATCATGTCACTGGACATTTCATCTGGATCATGTCACCTGTACATTTCATCTGGATCATGTCACTGTACATTTCATCTAGATCATGTCACTGGACATTTCATCTGGATCATGTCACTGGACATTTCATCTGGATCATGTCACTGGACATTTCATCTAGATCATGTCACTGGACATTTCATCTGGATCATGTCACTGGACATTTCATCTGGATCATGTCACTGTACATTTCATCTGGATCATGTCACCTGTACATTTCATCTGGATCATGTCACTGTACATTTCATCTGGATCATGTCACTGTACATTTCATCTAGATCATGTCACTGGACATTTCATCTGGATCATGTCACTGGACATTTCATCTGGATCATGTCACTGTACACACTGCTGTGTCTGTTCAAGAATTTTCGGCAGAAGAAACATCCCCAATCTTGCCCTGTGATTTTTTTCTATTCCCAAAAATCAAAATTAATTTGAAAGATATTTGATGACATTCCAATCATCCATACTAATGTGAAAACAGAATTTAGTCGCATGACACTTGAAGACTTCCAGTATTGCTTCCGATAATGACAGGAACATTGAAACAAGTGTGTATTAGCTGGGAGAGATTACTTTAAGTGGGTTAGCATATAATACTGATGTATGTACATTATTCTTCGGAAGAAAAGTGAGGTATTAGAACTTTATGATCACATCTCGTACAATGTGTGCTTTAGTTTTCAGTGCAACCAAACGATTATCTTAACTTTTCAGTCGATCATTTTCTCTGTCTAATTAAAAAATTATGCTTTGAAGGATAACAGCGTACCATTTGGTAAACAAAACAATTGATAGTAATGCGGGAACACCCGTTGAGCACGTGGAACTGATGCTTTGATCACGCCCCCTAGGCTCATCTCGTGCTATGTATCAGTTCGTTAAGTACACATTGTCTCACAGTATAAACTACACATTTAGACCATCGCCAATAGTACAACTTACATCCGTTACAGTTTGGGCTTATGAAATTCTATTCTAAGCTTTAATATTGGCTGCTATAAGTAACCAGTAGCGACAGGAGATCGTCTGTGATATTGTGCTGGTCTATGCCACACAATGCACTAACTTATCAATGTTCTCCACCCGGAAACCGGTTTCCATTCACTTCTCTCACAGCCCGCTGAACCTTAACATAAGACCTGAATAGCTGTACGCACAGGCACGATTTGTTTTGTCTCTCATTCTTGGTTTTTGTGTTCAAAGTAAGAAACTGAATGTTCTGTAGACCTTAAAGATTATTAATGTATTTTAAGTCAGTGGAGAATTGTTAAACAAAATAAATATATGCAAAAAAACCAAAAAACACCACCAACAATAACACTAAACTTTCCAGAGACGGAAGGAACGTTCGATAGTCTACAAAGTTTATTTTAACGCAATGGCCTATTTGAGCAATGTCTTCCGCAGGGATCGAGCTCTTAATTTTAGTATTATAAACCCTCACATGTACCGCTGATCCATTAGTGTGCTGTACCTTTGAAGGAAAACAGCTTTTATGTATAGAATATGATTTTTGTACGTTCAGAATAGCACTCATTCCCGGTAGCTCAGCAGGCTATGTAAGGGCTTATAACGTCAAAATCTGGGGCTCGATACCAAAGTGGGTAGAGCGCAGATGGTACATTTTTAAATGTTAATAATGATAGATGTTTCCCATACCAGATTTGTGTTTTGTTTGTTTTGAATTAAGCACAAAGCTACACAATAGGCTACTTGTGCTCTGCCCACCACAGGTATCGAAACTCGGTTTCTAGCGGTGTGAGTCTGCAGACATCCTGCTGTGCCACTGGGGGGGTCTTGTTTTTTAGTAATCGTGACGTTCCAAGTATAGGATTCTCTTTCGTTTTGTTACTTTGCCAGCACTTTCATTACATTTTGAGACCGAGGACGTTCTATAAGAGTTGTGGTCAAATGAGAACAAATGTAACAAAAGAGACTGACCGGGAATCTGACAGTTCAATGTTCGCGTCCCGTTGGTTACTTTAGTAAGAGGTGAAAAATGAGCATTTTCTACTATAAAAATGGTTTAATGTAAAGACAATAGGAAGGTTTTAACGTTTATATTTCATGAAAATGTTTCTGTTATTGAAATGTTAAATATCTTGAGGGACCACCTTCAAATTATTACATCACTGCTAGATTTTATTTCTTGAACACGAACAAAAGAGTTTTTATGACTACACAGTGTAATAGTATAACATCATACACAATGTACCCTTATAGTATAACACCGTACACAACACTTTTTTATTGTTACACAACGTACCATTCTAGTGTAACACTGTACACTCCATTTTTTATTTTTATTGTTACACAGCGTACTCTTCCAGTGTGACACCGTACACTCTACATTTTATTGTAACACAACGTACTATTCTAGTGTACACTGTACACTCCATTTTTTATTTTTATTGTTACACAGTGTACTCTTCCAGTGTGACACCGTATACTCCACGTTTCTTTTGTCACACTTAGAATACAATAAAATAAAATACTGCATCCCTCCACCATGTTGTATTAAGACCAATCATGTATAAATACATCCTTCCCTCATGTTGTATTAAGACCAATCATGTATAAATACATCCCTCCCCATGTTGTATTAAGACCAATCTTGTATAAATACATCACTCCCCATGTTGTATTAAGACCAATCTTGTATAAATACATCCCTCCCCATGTTGTATTAAGACCAATCATGTATAAATACATCCCTCCCCATGTTGTATTAAGACCAATCTTGTATAAATACACCCCTCCCTGTGTTGTATTAAGACCAATCTTGTATAAATACGTCCCTCCCCATGTTGTATTAAGACCAATCATGTATAAATACATCCCTCCCCATGTTGTATTAAGACCAATCATGTATAAATACATCCCTCCCCGTGTTGTATTAAGACCAATCATGTATAAATACATCCCTCCCCATGTTGTATTAAGACCAATCATGTATAAATACATCCCTCCCCATGTTGTATTAAGACCAATCATGTATAAATACACCCCTCCCCCATGTTGTATTAAGACCAATCATGTATAAATACATCCCTCCCCATGTTGTATTAAGACCAATCTTGTATAAATAGATCCCTCCCCATGTTGTATTAAGACCAATCTTGTATAAATACATCCATTTCCATGTTGTATTAAGACCAATCATGTATAAATGGATCCCTCCCCATGTTGTATTAAAACCAATCTTGTATAAATAGATCCCTCCCCATGTTATATTAAGACCAATCTTGTATAAATAGATTCCTCCCTATGTTGTATTAAGACCAATCATGTATAAATACATCCATTCCCATGTTGTATTAAGACCAATTTTGTATAAATACATCCATTTCCATGTTGTATTAAGACCAATCATGTATAAATACATCCATTTCCATGTTGTATTAAGATCAATCATGTATAAATACATCCCTCCCCATGTTGTATTAAGACCAATCATGTATAAATACATCCCTCCCCATGTTGTATTAAGACCAATCATGTATAAATACATCCCTCCCCATGTTGTATTAAGACTAATCATGTATAAATAGATCCCTCCCCATGTTGTATTAAGACCAATCATGTATAAATACATCCCTCCCCATGTTGTATTAAGACCAATCTTGTATATATACACCCCTTCCCCATGTTGTATTAAGACCAATCATGTGTAAATACATCCCTCCCCATGTTGTATTAAGACCAATCATGTATAAATACATCCCTCCACCATGTTGTATTAAGACCAATCATGTATAAATATATCCCCCTCCATGTTGTATTAAGACCAATCTTGTATAAATACATCCCTCCCCATGTTGTATTAAGACCAATCTTGTATAAATACATCCCTCCCCATGTTGTATTAAGAACAATCATGTGTAAATACATCCCTCCCCATGTTTTATTAAGACCAATCATGTATAAATACATCCCTCCCCATGTTGTATTAAGACCAATCATGTATAAATACATCCCTTCCCATGTTGTATTAAGACCAATCATGTGTAAATACATTCCTCCCCATGTTGTATTAAGACCAATCTTGTATAAATACATCCCTCCCCATGTTGTATTAAGACCAATCTCGTATAAATAGGTCCCTCCCCATGTTGTATTAAGACCAATTTTGTATAAATACATCCATTTCCATGTTGTATTAAGACCAATCATGTATAAATACATCCATTTCCATGTTGTATTAAGACCAATCTTGTATAAATACATCCCTCCCCATGTTGTATTAAGACAAATCTTGTAAAAATATATCCCTCCCCATGTTGTATTAAGACCAATCTTGTATAAATAGATCCCTCCCATGTTGTATTAAGACCAATCTTGTATAAATACATCCCTCCCCATGTTGTATTAAGACCAATCATGTACAAATACATCCCTCCCCATGTTGTATTAAGACCAATCTTGTATAAATACATCACTCCCCATGTTGTATTAAGACCAGTCTTGTATAAATGCATCCCTCCCCATGTTGTATTAAGACCAATCTTGTATAAATACATCCCTCTTTATGTTGTATTAAGACCAATCTTGTATAAATACACCCCTTCCTATGTTGTATTAAGACCAATCATGTATAAATACATCCCTCCCCATGTTGTATTAAGACCAATCATGTATAAATAGATCTCTCCTCATGTTGTATTAAGACCAATCATGTATAAATACATCCATCCCAATATTGTATTAAGACCAATCATGTATAAATACAATCCTCCTTATGTTGTATTAAGACCAATCATGTATAAATAGATCCCTCTCCATGTTGTATTAAGACCAATTTTGTATAAATACATCCCTCCCCATGTTGTATTACGACCAATATTGTATAAATAAATCTCTTCCCATGTTGTATTAAGACCAATCACGGATAAATACATCCCTCCCTATGTTGTATTAAGACCAATCTTGTATAAATACATCCCTCTCTATGTTGTATTAAGATCAATCATGTATAAATACATCCCTCCCCATGTTGTATTAAGACCAATCATGTATAAATACAAGTTTGTGATCTTGAAGGTTCTGATTGTGAGTGAACTTCAAAATAAAGATGTTGATTCCCGTTTGGCAACATGGCAGATTAAACCACCAAGATCAAAAACTTGTTGACTATAAAAAGTGAACAATCTTAAATGATTTTGTTTATTTGAAAGATGGATTGATAACGGAATATTAAGGCTCTCTGCTGATACTAAAATTTCATATTTTGTTAAGTTGGTGTCTGAACAGGTTGTTTCACTAGTGATTTAAGTCTTCCCGTTATTTTCAGGAGACAGATGCCTCTAAGTATGGAAAATCAAATCACTATAGAGAAAACCCCCGGTTATTACGTCACACCTGGAGTGGCGGCACGTGTCTACAATATGTCTCGTCATGTGAAACTTATCCTTGCTGTTCGTGATCCGGTGACTCGAGCCATTTCTGATTACACGCAAGGCATTAGTAAACAGAATGGTGGCAAAACGTTCGAGGACTTGGCTTTTATAAACGTGACCACGGGCCTCGTGGATACATCTTGGAGCGCCATCAGGATCGGTCTGTATGTCAAATACCTACAAAGATGGCGTCGGTTCTTCCCAGCTTCCCAGTTCCATATCGTTAGTGGAGAAAAGTTAATTTTTGATCCCGTGGGTGAAATGGCTAAAGTACAAGACTTCCTTGGCTTGTCCAGGCTGGTGGATGAATCGTGTTTCTATTTCAACGAAACTAAAGGATTTCCATGCGTACGCAAAAGCTTAACAAAGACTCATTGCCTCGATAAAACAAAAGGTCGAGCTCACCCTAAAATTAACGTCACTACCATTCACAGATTACGAGATTTTTTACAGACCATTTAACTTGGAATTTTACCTCTTTGTTGGACAAAATTTTGGTTGGACTTAGATTTGAAAAATAATCTTCGTATAAACCACATCTATGAAAAGCATTAAGCTGGGTTTACAATAATCATCGTAACAACTGTTTGTGTAAAAACAGTAGCTATGATGAACACGTGTTTTACACTAAGCTGTAAAATCGTTTTGTTTTGTTGTTGATGAGCTCAAAACTATACAATTGTGCTCTCTACACCATCACAGGTATCGAAATCTAAATCCTGGTCTTACTGCTGAGCCACTGGGGAGGTAGGATTAAAGTTTGTTTATGAAAGTTCACTTAAAGCCACTGGAAGACTACCTGTGCTAGCCATCCCTAATTTTGAAATGATAGACTAAAGAGAAGGCAGTAAACTCCGCCCACTTCCAATAGTTGGGCCACTTTTTACAAACGAATAGAGGGATTGATTGTTACGTGGTAACACCCCCACAGATTATCAGATGAGTACTCCAACCATCCTGATATGCCAAGCTAAGGTGTATATAACTACCGTTGTTTTTACTTCGTTGAGAGGATAGAGCTACTTGACCCACTAGGGTCACCAGATGGTTCTTTAAAAGACGAGAAACTTTGGAGAACCACATTTTATGAACAACTTTTCTATTTATCTAACCAACTGTATAAGCCTATATTTGACTTTGTAGGACAAAATATCATTAGATGTTACTAGCTGAGGTACTCCTACCTTGGACGTAAGTTATGTAAATTCATGATTAATGAAAGGTTATTTTTGGACATGAAAAGTTATTTACTTTATATATAATTAAAAAAAGCCCATAAAAAACAGCAAAACACAAAATGTGAAATAGTAAATTTGCACACATCTCAACAAACCATTCAGTGAAGATCCATCAACAGTAGCGATAAAAGAAATACAAAAAAAATCCTCATAAAAACCGCAAAATGCAAAATTAAAACTTTGTGTGTATTTTCCCATTGACCTAATGAACCTTTATACCAATTTGGGTAAATATCCCTGCGAAATATTTACATGGACATACAACAGACAGTACTATAACATTTATATGGAGCCAGTGTATTAGTTCCGCGTGTGACGTATTCATGACGTCGTATCTGCACCTTGAGAATGGAGAAAAATAAAGTTCCTTTTAACGTGAACGGAGGCGAAACGGGAAAATAGTGACACATATTGCGAATCTACATGCACGCAAAATAAAAATTTCGCGAAGTTGGGGTTGTACATCATGTAATACATTTTTTTTTCCAGTATCATATAAGCAAGAGTTTCATTATAGTATGATGGTGCAACAAGAATTCTATAATTAAGGAGCACGGTGATGGAGAGGGTGCGGTACGGAAGGGCATTCACTATATTTGAAAACAAAGATTAACTTTGGTATTAAAACCCATATCTAATTTGGCAGCTATACTTCTCAACAATGACCCTCTATCGGTGTTCTTATGAGATTAGGGTTCTTTACCCCCCTCTCGTACAGCCCTCCACAGTTTCACAGACTTTGGTCCATGGTTGACTAATCGGTTCAAAATGTTGTTGTTTTTTTAAAACAAAACAAAATAACAGCAGTCTGTTGGAGAAGTGAACAGGCATAGGTACGAGAAATATCTATAGTTTATACTGTAAATAAAAGTTTATATTAAGGTTGGGAGAAGAAAAATCCTGGGGTGAGGGTATTTCATGTTGGCGCTGACTGAGTATGGCGACTCCCTTGTGCCCCTTACTCACTCCCGTGGTACCTGACTTCCTTTATCAACTTTATAAAAAAGAATTTGTTCACCGTTTTGTTAATGGGACCATAAGATATGGACCACTTTATTGGAATGGCTTTCTTGAATCAAAGGGTTCTCTATCGTGATCACAATTTTCACCTTGCAAATGACGACCTTGATTATGGATGATTAACTGTAGAGACTTCATTCCTCTGTGAACTGTGAAATGCAGTCTTTCTTTGCTCTTTAAGTATTTTTAGAAGACAACCAATCAGGTTTTCGAAACATTTTACAAACCTGATCAGTGCAGTTTGATTTCATATACAAGAGTTCATTCAGCCTATCACACGACCATAGTTGTAGAACTACCGCGCCATCTACGGAGATGTTGTAGTTAATTTACATGCATTTCCTGTATCTATAATCAAAACTGACTATTTTCAGTATTAATTAGGCTAAGAATAATTGACAATGTGTTCTTTTTTCACTTGATTCAATAATTATGAATCATATTCCACGTGCCCAACAGAATAACCTGAATTAGTGCATCATTCGTTATTGACAGGAAACTGTGTGTTTGTAGACACGTTGAAGAAAGTGACGAAATTGGTAAAGAACCAAAATAGAATACAAGAAAAAATGTTGTTTTTTTATAATTCTGTGTTTTATTACATTGTGTTTTACGTCATTTCGAGAAATCCACGTGCGCAGAGTGCCGGTTGTTAACCTACAGTGTACAAAATATCGTGCCCAATGTCTATGATAATGACCGTTAAGATATCAAATAAAGTGTTAATATTAATGACTGTATATTATCCTTGAGTAACCAGCAAGGTATTCTTTTTATCTGATAGTTACCTGATGTGTCTAAAGCAATGCTGTCAGGTAACCATTGTTAACAAAACACTAAGATCGTTCATGAACTGTATTTCAACAATGCTGTCAGATAACCATTGTAAACAAAGCACTAAGATCGTTCATGAACTGTATTTCAACAATGCTGTCAGATAACCATTGTTAACAAAACACTAAGATCGTTCATGAACTGTATTTCAACAATGCTGTCAGATAACCATTGTTAACAAAACACTAAGATCGTTCATGAACTGTATTTCAACAATGCTGTCAGATAACCATTGTTAACAAAACACTAAGATCGTTCATGAACTGTATTTTAACAATGCTGTCAGATAACCATTGTTAACAAAGCACTAAGATCGTTCATGAACTGTATTTCAACAATGCTGTCAGATAACCATTGTTAACAAAACACTAAGATCGTTCATGAACTGTATTTCAACAATGCTGTCAGATAACCATTGTTAACAAAACACTAAGATCGTTCATGAACTGTATTTCAACAATGCTGTCAGATAACCATTGTTAACAAAGCACTAAGATCGTTCATCAACTGTATTTCAACAATGCTGTCAGATAACCATTGTTAACAAAACACTAAGATCGTTCATTAACTATATTTCAACAAATTTCTAACAAAAACCACGTTAAGTGTAATTTTTACTTCAGATTAACTTAAGTTTTTTTTATTTGGGATTTTTAATAAGTTATGTGTGTAAAAAAATAGCATTAAGAGATCCATCTTTGGTACTCTCACAAATCATTGCCTAGGGGGCCTTTTCTTCAATACCAGAATTCGTTAGGGTGACCAGAGACAAAAGTCTATAAAAGTTACGATGTAAATGTCTCACGAGGTACTAAAAACTGAAGGAAGAATAACTTAAAACAAAACTCACATAAACAACAGATGTTCTTTGGTTGGAGATGTGTAAAGCTAGTCATTCAATTTACGTGTTAAGCCTCGTCAGTAAAGTATAACTGGCCCGGCATGGCCAGGTGGTCAAGGCACACACCAACATCGTAATTCGAGGGTCGCGAGTTGAACCTTTGAGCCGTGGGGGCGTTATAATATGATGGTCAACCCCACTATTCGTTGGTAAAAGAGTAGTCCAAGAGTTGGCGGAGAGTGATTACTAGCTGCCTTCTCTCTAGTCTTACACTGCTAAATTAGTGACGGCTAGCGCAGATAGCCCTCGGGTAGCTTTGTGCGAAATTCAAAAACAAACAAAAACAAGCTCCACATGATCACATTGACATGTTAGTAGCTGCACGTGTGCTCGACAGGAAGACATTAGCATGTTAAATCGTAATTAAAATCGGATAAGTGCCGATATTAAAACATTAGTATGGTAAAATGGTTGTTTACTGTACATGTAAATATTACATGATCAAACGTAGTTATTAAAATAGCTGTATGTTTGAGAGGAAAGCATTAGTATGGGATTCAATACATGAATGAATTAATTGTGTTTCAGGGTTACAGAGTCGGTCCTTTTGTGTTTGTTGGAAGTAAAATTAATTCACTTTGTCTTGTGACACGTTTTCTAAAAGCTCGTGCTCGAGCTTTTTAAATAGCAATATTTTATCTGCTAATTGTGTGTTTTCAACTGTGTAAGATAAATAACTGAGATAAGAAGAAGTAAAAGAAGTATTCCAACAGAACTTATAAAAACAAGATAAAATGGATTTAAAATATATTAAGAGGCAGAACTTTTATTAAAATAAAAAATGAAAGAGTTGACAAGACCGGAAATGTAGGTGGTGAAATAAGAAGAGAGACAATAATACATATGGTAGTGTGAGTAACGTAAGAAACTAATGAAAACAACAGTAGATCGAAGAGGAAATACATCCGGAAGGAAGTGTATGGATATGGGAAATGATGGAAGAGGAAATAAAAAAAAAACGGGTAGAAATATTGAACAGAAAGATAACTGAAGTTGTAATAAATTAATTTGGATTGGATGGAAAAATGTATTTAATTAAAAATATGGACATAATGAACGTATTGTAGAAAATTACACACCACTGGTTACAAAAATGAAATTGTACAAATAAAGTAACAAAACATGTAATATTGTCGTCTCCATTTCGAGTTCTTTTTCATCCAAGACCTCTGGAAATGTGGTTCACATTAGCAATTACACACAATAATGTAAGAGTGAAATGAATCGCACAGTATGATAGCACCACCTTAACATACTTACCAACATCACCTCAATACCCTTATAACCACCATCTCAGCACACCAACATCACCTCAATACCCTTATAACCACCATCTCAGCACACCAACATCACCTCAATACCCTTATAACCACCATCTCAGCACACCAACATCACCTCAATACCCTTATAACCACCACCTGAACACACCAATATCATCTCAATGCCCTTATAACCGCCGCCTGGACACGCCACATCGCATCAATGCCCGTATGACCGCCGCCTGGACGCGCCAGCGTCGCCTCAGTGCCTTATAACCGCCGCCTCGGCGCGCCAGCGTCGCCTCGGCGCTATTGTCGCCGCCAGTTCGACGCGCCGTCGCATCGGCGCTGTTGTCGCCGCCATTTCAGCGCGCCAGCGTCGTATCGACGCTGTTATCGCCGCCATTTCCGGCGCGGCGACGTCGCATCGGTGCCCGTATGACCGCCGCATCGACGCGCCAGCGTCGCATCGACGCCGTTGTCGCCGCCGCATCGGCGCGCCAGCGTCGCATCGGCGCTGTTATCGCCGCCATTTCCGGCGCTGACGTCGCATCGACGCTGTTAATCGCCGCCAATTCTGACGCGCCGAGCGTCGCATCGACGGTTGTTATCGCCGCCACTGACGCGCCAGCGTCGCATCGGCGCTGTTATCGCCGCCATTTCGACGCGCCAGCGTCAGCATCGACGCTGTTATCGCCGCCGGCTGACGACGCCGGCGTCGCATCGGCGCTGTTATCGCCGCCGGTTCGGACGCGCCGGCGTCGCATCGGCGCTGTTATCGCTGCCGGTTCGACGCGCCAGCGTCGCATCGGCGCTGTTAATCGCCGCCATTTCGACGCGCCAGCGTCGCATCGACGCTGTTATCGCCGCCAACCTGACGCGCCAGCGTCGCATCGACGCTGTTTGTCGCCGCCATTTCGACGCGCCGGCGTCGTCTCGACGCTGTTATCGCCGCCGCCGGACGCGCCAGCGTCGTCTCGACGCTGTTATCGCCGCCAAACCGACGCGCCGAGCGTCGCATCGACGCCGTTATCGCCGCCGGTTCGGCGCCGAGCGTCGCATCGGCGCTGTTAATTGCCGCCATTTCTGACGCGCCAGGCGTCGCATCGGCGCTGTTAATCGCCGCCATTTCGGCGCGCCAGCGTCGCATCGGCGCTGTTATCGCCGCCATTTCCGACGCGCCGAGCGTCGCATCGACGCTGTTAATCGCCGCCAGGCTTACCGACGCGCCGGCGTCGCATCGGCGCTGTTAATCGCCGCCATTTCTGACGCGCCGGCGTCAGCATCGACGCTGTTATCGCCGCCATTTCGGCGCGCCAGCGTCGCATCGGCGCCGTTATCGCCGCCATTTCGACGCGCCGGCGTCGCCTCGACGCTGTTGTCGCCGCCGCTGACGCGCCGGCGTCGCATCGACGCTGTTATCGCCGCCATTTCGACGCGCCGACGTCGCATCGACGCCGTTATCGCCGCCATTCCGACGCGCCGGCGTCGCATCGACGCTGTTAATCGCCGCCATTTCCGACGCGCCAGGCGTCGCATCGGCGCCGTTATCGCCGCCATTTCGACGCGCCAGGCGTCGCATCGGCGCTGTTATCGCCGCCATTCGACGCGCCGGCGTCGCATCGACGCTGTTAATCGCCGCCATTCCGACGCGCCGACGATCGTCTCGGTGCTGTTATCGCCGCCATTTGACGCGCCAGCGTCGCATCGGCGCTGTTATCGCCGCCATTTCGACGCGCCAGCGTCGCATCGACGCTGTTATCGCCGCCATTTCCGACGCGCCGAGCGTCGCATCGACGCTGTTATCGCCGCCATTTCGACGCGCCAGCGTCGCATCGGCGCTGTTGTCGCCGCCATTCCGACGCGCCAGGCGTCGCATCGACGCTGTTATCGCCGCCATTTCCGACGCGCCAGCGTCGCATCGACGCTGTTATCGCCGCCAATTTTCGACGCGCCGGCGTCGCATCGACGCCGTTGTCGCCGCCATTCCGACGCGCCGGCGTCGCATCGGCGCCGTTGTCGCCGCCATTTCGACGCGCCAGCGTCGTCATCGGCGCTGTTATCGCTGTGTTTCGACGCGCCAGACGTCGCATCGGCGCCGTTATCGCCGCCATTCCGACGCGCCAGCGTCGCATCGGCGCTGTTATCGTCGTGCCATTGACGCGCCGGCGTCGCATCGACGCTGTTATCGCCGCCATTCCGACGCGCCGGCGTCGCATCGACGCCGTTATCGCCGCCATTTCGACGCGCCGGCGTCGCATCGACGCCGTTGTCGCCGCCATTTCAGACGCGCCGGCGTCGCATCGGCGCTGTTAATCGCCGCCATTTCCGACGCGCCGACGTCGCATCGATGCTGTTAATCGCCGCCATTTCCCGACGCGCCAGCGTCGCATCGGCGCTGTTAATCGCCGCCATTTCGACGCGCCAGCGTCGCATCGACGCTGTTAATCGCCGCCGGCCGACGCGCCGGCGTCGCATCGGCGCTGTTATCGCCGCCATTTCCGACGCGCCAGCGTCGCCTCGGACAGTGTTATCGCCGCCATTTCCGACGCGCCGACGTCGCATCGGCGCTGTTAATCGCCGCCGTCGACGCGCCAGCGTCGCGCTCGGCGCTGTTATCGCCGCCATTTCCGACGCGCCAAGCGTCGCATCGGCGCTGTTATCGCCGCCACCTGACGCGCCGGCGTCGCATCGACGCTGTTATCGCCGCCATTTCTGACGCGCCACGTCAGCATCGGCGCTGTTATCGCCGCCATTCAGGCGCATGACGTTCGCATCGACGCTGTTATCGCCGCTGGCTTCAGACGCGCCG
This sequence comes from Tachypleus tridentatus, assembly GCF_004210375.1. Taxonomy (NCBI): domain Eukaryota; kingdom Metazoa; phylum Arthropoda; class Merostomata; order Xiphosura; family Limulidae; genus Tachypleus; species Tachypleus tridentatus. The sequence continues at coordinate 8,565,196 of NC_134833.1, forward strand.
ACGTCGCATCGACGCTGTTATCGCCGCCATTCTGACGCGCCAGCGTCGCATCGGCGCTGTTATCGCCGCCACTTCGGACGCACCAGCGTCAGCTCGGACGCTGTTATCGCCGCCGCTTCGGCGCGCCAGCGTCGCATCGACGCCGTTATCGCCGCCGCCATCGACGCGCCGACGTCGCGTCGACGCTGTTAATCGCCGCCGGCTGACGCTGACGTCGCACTGGACGCTGTTATCGCCGCCATTTCGACGCGCCGGCGTCGCGCGGACAGTGTTATCGCCGCCATTTCGACGCGCCAGCGTCGCACCGGACGCTGTTAATCGCCGCCAAGCTGACGCGCCAGCGTCGCATCGGCGCCGTTATCGCCGCCAATTCAACGCGGTACGTCGCATCGACGCTGTTATCGCCGCCACTTTGACGCACCGCGTCGCCTGGACGCTGTTATCGCCGCCATTTCGGCACAGCTGCGTCGCCTGGACGCTGTTATCGCCGCCATTTCGACGCACTGGCGTCGCCTGGACGCTGTTATCGCCGCCAAAACTGACGCACGCCATCGTCAGCAGGACGCCGTTCAACGCGCCAGCGTCAGCCGGACGCCATTATCAAGCACCAGCTTCGCACAGCTGCATCGCATCAACACCATTATCACCGCCACTTCCGGCGCAGCTGCGTCGCATCAACACGCCATTATCACCACCACTTCAACACACCAACATCACCTCAACACTATTATCACCACCACTTCAACACACCAACATCACCTCAACACTATTATCACCACCACTTCAACACACCAACATCACCTCAACACCATTATCACTACCATTTCAACACATCAATATCACCTTAACACATATCTCTACTTCTCTGTTCTCACTTCCTGTATTCATATAAGAAGTCTGACTTTTCCTGAACCGTTCTGAGAAAATCCTCAGTAACAGTTGACAGATTTAGATGACTAAGCCAAGTTTTCACAATCAAATGGTACCAGCAACTTCAGGATTAAAAATACTGAGACATCACCAGCACCAGGGGTTTAGGAACACTTAAATCGTAAATGGACACCAAATTCTCCAATTCTGAAAAGTTTGTTTCAGATATGTTCTAAGATGAAAATGGGAAATTGTTTATAAATTTTAATATAGTAAACAACTGCCAAGTGTTGCCGTATATATTACATTTATCAAATTTTAATATAGTAAACAACTGTCAAATGTTGCCGCATATATTACATTTATCAATTTTAATATAGTAAACAACTGACAAATGTTGCCGTATATATTACATTTATCAATTTTAATATAGTAAACAACTGTCAAATGTTGCCGTATATATTACATTTATCAAATTTTAATATAGTAAACAACTGACAAATGTTGCCGTATATATTACATTTATCAAATTTTAATATAGTAAACAACTGTCAAGTGTTGCCGTATATATTACATTTATCAAATTTTAATATAGTAAACAACTGTCAAATGTTGCCGTATATATTACATTTATCAATTTTAATATAGTAAACAACTGTCAAATGTTGCCGTATATATTACATTTATCAAATTTTAATATAGTAAACAACTGTCAAATGTTGCCGTATATATTACATTTATCAAATTTATTATATCTATATGCCGTATATATTACATTTATCAAATTTTAACACGGTAAATTACTGTCAAGTGTTACCGTGTATTTAATAACATTTATCAAACTGTAAAAATGTCACAACTGTCAAATGTTGCCGTATATATTACATTTATCATTTATCAAATTTTAATATAGTAAACAACTGTCAAATGTTGCCGTATATATTACATTTATCAATTTTAATATAGTAAACAACTGTCAAATGTTGCCGTATATATTACATTTATCAATTTTAATATAGTAAACAACTGCCAAATGTTTACTTACATATTACATTTATCAAATTTTAATATAGTAAACAACTGTCAAATGTTGCCGTATATATTACATTTATCAAATTTTAACACGGTAAATTACTGTCAAATGTTGCCGTATATATTACATTTATCAAATTTTAACACGGTAAATTACTGTCAAATGTTGCCGTATATATTACATTTATCAAATTTTAACACGGTAAATTACTGTCAAATGTTGCCGTATATATTACATTTATCAAATTTTAACACGGTAAATTACTGTCAAATGTTGCCGTATATATTACATTTATCAAATTTTAACACGGTAAATTACTGTCAAATGTTGCCGTGTATATTATATCTATGAAATTTTAACACGGGAAATTACTGTCAAATGTTGCCGTACATATTATATTTATGAAGCTTTAACACGGGAAATTATTGTCAAATGTTGCCGTACAAGAGAACTGCTTATACAGAAGTTAAAGGGTATAAACTGTACTTCAATAAAGGTTTGATGAACTATAGGAAACCAAGAGAACTGCTTAAACAGAAGTTAAAAGTGTATAAACTGTACTTAAATAAAGATTTGATAGACTATAGGAAACCAAGAGAACTGGTTAAACAGAAGTTAAAAGGGTATAAACTGTACTTCAATAAAGATTTGATGGACTATAGGAATCCATGAGAACTGGTTAAACAGAAGTTAAAAGGGTATAAACTGTACTTCAATAAAGGTTTGATGAACTATAGGAAACCAAGAGAACTGGTTAAACAGAAGTTAAAAGGGTATAAACTGTAATTCAATAAAGATTTGATGGACTATAGGAAACCAAGAGAACTGGTTAAACAGAAGTTAAAAGGGTATAAACTGTACTTCAATAAAGAATGAATGAGAACGTTTATCAAAGAATAAGGAATGTTTTAGGTATATATAATGGGTAAGGAAAACTGTAAAATGGGGATTGAGCCTCGTTAAAATATGGTGGGGAGCTGATCTCTGAAGATTATGAAATGGTAAAATAATAAATTAAATGTTCTCTTCAGTTTTTATGAAGGAAGTTTTAGTATTATACTTCAACCAGAGCACTTATTTATATTTTTTAAAATCAGCAGTTTTAAAATGACAACAAAGTATATTGTTTTTAATTTTCTCTTATTCGTGAAGTATAGAACTTCTATTTGTGTGAAGGTTTCTCGGCATGGCCAAGTGGATAAGGTACTCGACTTGTAATCTGACGGCGGCGGGTTTGAATCCCCATAGCTCCAAACATGCTCGCTCTTTCAGCCGTGGAGGCGTTATAATGTGACGGTCAGTCCAACTATTCGTTGGTAAAAGAATAGTCCGAGTTGGCGGTGGATGGTGATGACTAGCTGCCATCCATCTAGTCTTACAAGCAAAATTAGGGACGACTAGCGTAGAGAGCCCTTGTGTAGTTTCACGTAAAATACGTAACAAACAAGCAAAAGATTTATGCGTCTATAGCGCCATCTGCTGTTAAGACAATGAATTATATAACGTCATTCTCTAAAATATTCAAACGTTCAAGTATGGAATGAAATATTTCCAATTATCTATGTTCGATTTTTCCTCAGAGTCTTGTAAATAAGATTTTTTTAAAGCATAAGAGCATTTTATGTAAATTAAGGGACTTTATAGTTCTAATTAAAAAATTGGCAGTAGTTAATGACCCAACAATTAAAAAAAGTAAAAAAACAGATTTTTTAGAGAAAAAATACCTTTTCGCTGTAACATTCGGGACTTACAATAATGCAAGAGTACAAATAGCTTCAGTATTACAACGTAATAATTAAGATGTCAATTTTTGTTAAAACGCAAAAATACAATTTTTACACGATTTTGTTTGTATAGGGTGTTAAGACATCTAAAGTTAAATTATTTAAGTTAGTTACTACAGACTCTAAACTTTTGATCTTCCAAGTTTACAGATGAAATAGGTGTATCTGGAACTATCTATCTCAAGGAGAAACTCAAATTTACAATTCTATTTATAAGTTATTTTTAGCTTTGAACATGAAGTAGGCTTACTATTCTTGTCATAAAATGTTCGTTCGATCGGCAAAAAATATCCTATGAAAAAAGTTCATCAGACAGATGTTAGCGACATCTATTCTGGTTATCAGTTACTAAAGAATGAAATATTTTACTTGTGATTTGAGATAATACAGTAATTTCTGAACCGACCAGACGAGAGTCAACGTTGTCTTAGAAGTTTCATTCGACGTTAAGTGTTTACCTAAAACGTTTGGATGCAATTCAAATAATTCGAATCTAGAGTAAACATAACTGTATCTCTGTTTAGAAACAAACACACATACACATAATTATGACTCAAGGTTGTGACATACTTTATTAACAGTTTTCCTTTATATTTTTCTTTTCTGTCACATAGGACTGTGTCTGGCCTAATAATTAACGTTTCTGCCTCTCAATACGAAGTTAAATTTCGAGATGATTGTTATAAAAGTGGCAGTCAATGCCAAAACTAGCTGATGCAACGTTACAACTAGGTCAAATAATTACAAAAAAAAAGGCTAAACAGTGCTAGAACTAGGTCAAACAGTGATACAGCTAGGTCAAACAGTGCTACAACTAGGTAAAACAGTGATACAGCTGGATCAAACAGTGCTACAACTAGGTAAGTCAGTAATATAGCTAAGTAAAACAGTGCTACAACTAGGTAAATTAGTGCTAAAGCTAGGTCAAACAGTGATACAACTAGATCAAACAGTGATACAGATAGGTCAATCAGTGCTACAACTAGGTAAATCAGAGATACAGATAGGTCAATCAGTGCTACAACTAGGTAAATCAGTGCTATAGCTAGATCAAACAGTGATACAGCTGGGTCAAACAGTGATACAACTAGATCAAACAGTGATAGAGTTAGGTAAAACACTGACTCAACAAAGTGAAACAGTGATACAACTAGATCAAACAGTGATAGAGTTAGGTAAGACACTGACTCAACAAAGTGAAACAGTGATACAACTAGATCAAACAGTGATACAGTTAGGTAAGACACTGACTCAACAAAGTGAAACAGTGATACAACTAGATCAAACAGTGATAGAGTTAGGTAAAACACTGACTCAACAAAGTAAAACAGTGATACAACTAGATCAAACAGTGATAGAGTTAGGTAAGACACTGACTCAACAAAGTGAAACAGTGATACAACTAGATCAAACAGTGATACAGTTAGGTAAAACACTGACTCAACAATGTGAAACAGTGATACAACTAGATCAAACAGTGATAGAGTTAGGTAAAACACTGACTCAACAAAGTAAAACAGTGATACAACTAGATCAAACAGTGATAGAGTTAGGTAAAACACTGACTCAACAAAGTGAAACAGTGATACAACTAGATCAAACAGTGATAGAGTTAGGTAAGACACTGACTCAACAAAGTGAAACAGTGATACAACTAGATCAAACAGTGATACAGTTAGGTAAGACACTGACTCAACAAAGTGAAACAGTGATACAACTAGATCAAACAGTGATAGAGTTAGGTAAAACACTGACTCAACAAAGTAAAACAGTGATACAACTAGATCAAACAGTGATAGAGTTAGGTAAGACACTGACTCAACAAAGTGAAACAGTGATACAACTAGATCAAACAGTGATACAGTTAGGTAAAACACTGACTCAACAATGTGAAACAGTGATACAACTAGATCAAACAGTGATAGAGTTAGGTAAAACACTGACTCAACAAAGTAAAACAGTGATACAACTAGATCAAACAGTGATAGAGTTAGGTAAAACACTGACTCAACAATGTGAAACAGTGATACAACTAGATCAAACAGTGATAGAGTTAGGTAAAACACTGACTCAACAAAGTGAAACAGTGATACAACTAGATCAAACAGTGATAGAGTTAGGTAAAACACTGACTCAACAATGTGAAACAGTGATACAACTAGATCAAACAGTGATAGAGTTAGGTAAAACACTGACTCAACAAAGTGAAAAAGTGATACAACTAGATCAAACAGTGATAGAGTTAGGTAAAACACTGACTCAACAAAGTGAAACAGTGATACAACTAGATCAAACAGTGATAGAGTTAGGTAAAACACTGACTCAACAAAGTGAAACAGTGATACAAATAGATCAAACAGTGATAGAGTTAGGTAAAACACTGACTCAACAATGTGAAACAGTGATACAACTAGATCAAACAGTGATAGAGTTAGGTAAGACACTGACTCAACAAAGTGAAACAGTGATACAACTAGATCAGCTAAAAACAGACCATAACAATGAGTACGAATAGTGCCAGGTTAGTGGAGATAGTTCACTGTTACTAATCAGTATACCACTATCTTACTAGTCAGTATACCAATACCTTACTAGTCAGCATACCACTATCTTACTAGTCAGTATACCACTATCTTACTAGTCAGTATACCACTATGTTACTAATCAGTATACCACTATGTTACTAATCAGTATACCACTATCTTACTAGTCAGTATACCACTATCTTACTAGTCAGTATACCTCTATGTTACTAGTCAGTATACCACTATGTTACTAGTCAGTATACTATTATGTTACTAGTCAGTATACCACTATGTTACTAGCCAGTATACCATTATGTTACTAGTCAGTATACCACTATGTTACTAGTCAGTATACCATTATGTTACTAGCCAGTATACCATTATGTTACTAGTCAGTATACCATTATGTTACTAGTCAGTATACCACCATGTTACTAGCCAGTATACCATTATGTTACTAGCCAGTATACCATTATGTTACTAGTCAGTATACCATTATGTTACTAATCAGTATACCACTATGTTACTAGCCAGTATACTATTATGTTACTAGTCAGTATACCATTATGTTACTAGTCAGTATACCACTATGTCACTAGCCAGTATACCATTATGTTACTAGTCAGTATACCATTATGTTACTAGTCGGTATACCATTATGTTACTAGTCGGTATACCATTATGTTACTAGTCGGTATACCATTATGTTACTAGTCAGTATACCACTATGTTACTAGTCAGTATACCATTATGTTACTAGTCAGTATACCATTATGTTACTAGTCAGTATACCACTATGTTACTAGTCAGTATACCATTATGTTACTAGCCAGTATACCATTATGTTACTAGTCAGTATACCATTATGTTACTAGTCAGTATACCATTATGTTACTAGCCAGTATACCATTATGTTACTAGTCAGTATACCATTATGTTACTAGCCAGTATACCATTATGTTACTAGCCAGTATACCATTATGTTATTAGTCAATATACCATTATGTTACTAGTCAGTATACCACTATGTTACTAGCCAGTATACCATTATGTTACTAGTTAGTATACCATTATGTTACTAGTCAGTATACCATTATATTACTAGCCAGTATACCATTATGTTACTAGTCAGTATACCACTATGTTACTAGCCAGTATACCATTATGTTACTAGTCAGTATACCATTATGTTACTAGCCAGTATACCATTATGTTACTAGCCAGTATACCACTATGTTACTAGCCAGTATACCATTATGTTACTAGTCAGTATACCATTATATTACTAGTCAGTATACCATTATGTTACTAGTCAGTATACCATTATGTTACTAGCCAGTATACCATTATGTTACTAGTCAGTATACCATTATGTTACTAGCCACTATACCATTATGTTACTAGTCAGTATACCATTATGTTACTAGTCAGTATACCATTATGTTACTAGCCAGTATACCATTATGTTACTAGTCAGTATAGCATTATGTTACTAGTTAGTATACCATTATGTTACTAGTCAGTATACCATTATGTTACTAGTCAGTATACCATTATGTTACTAGTCAGTATACCATTATGTTACTAGCCATTATACCATTATGTTACTAGTCAGTATACCATTATGTTACTAGTCAGTATACCATTATGTTACTAGTCAGTATACCATTATGTTAATAGTCAGTATACCATTATGTTAATAGTCAGTATACCCTTCTATATACTTCAGAAGAAACAACAGATATTTTAATGTACACTTTTTATGACATCTTTTCACTAGTGAATAGTTATAGCTTTTGTGTTATAACGAAATGTCACGTCCATTGATAGAGTGGGTTATCTGAAAACATTTACAATGGTGCTGACACAACTAACGTAACTAGAACTTATCCTAGAATGATATTTTAAATAGGACAAAATAAGTTATACTTGGTTTACTATTTTTATCAAATCAAACATAAAAAACTATTTTTTTGCTTGTTTGATGCTTTACTGTTTATAGTGGTCATTAGATGTCGCTACAGAAAGATGTAGGTGGCTCAGAGGAGGCTTACGTGATGACCAGAAACCTACTTAAAGTAAAACTGTATCTGAAGACGGCTGGTATGGGTATTAAAACTTTTATTAAAGTAAAGTAAAGAACAGTGTTTCGACCAGAAGATGACCTAAGAAGAGATACAAAGGATATTTTCATTTTTTTTTGTTTGCGCAGAACTATTGAATAAGTTATCAGTGTTTTGTACACAAGGGTGAATCGAACTATGGGCTTTCCAGCTGTACGTAACTAAGCTTACTGTCGATATAAAACTATAAAACAGTTAAAAGTAAACAGAAGCCTTAGATGTTAATGGTATCCACGGGAGTTAGTTCTTCGCTATGGCGGTAGAGGGCCTAGTGGTTAAAGTGCAAACTCGCAATCTGCAGGTCAAGACTCATTCCCGTCACACTAAACATGCTTGCTCTTTCAGACATGGGTCATTATAATATGACAGTTAATCCCACTATTCGTTGGTAAGAGAGGAGCCCAAGAGTTGGTTGTGAGTGGTATTTACTTATTTCCTTCTCTCTAGCCTATCATTGGTATATTAGGAACGGCTAGCGCAGATAGCCCTCGTGTAGCTTTGCCCGATATTCAAAACAGTCCAAACTAATAAGGCAAGAACTATCTTTTACAGAAAGAAATCTACAAAAATTGAGAAATATTTACATGGATAATAAAATACGTGAATTGAAGTGGCTAAACTAAAATATTGCAAAAAATTATTTTCCAATAAAAAGACAGAGGTGATTAGAATGATTAGGACTCGGAAAGACGTCTCAGTCATGCTTTGCCTTGTCGCGTGTAGACCTATTTAAACAATCACTTGAAGCTTAGTCTATCTTTTCTCCGCTACTCGGTGTCATGCGCATAAGGGAATATTCACGTTTTCATTTCGTACGAGCGATCAATCTCTAATTGGGTAACGTGAAGTGAATTGTTTAAACCATCTTTCTATAAATAATTCACAAGATCGAAGTCTAGAAGTATTAATCTATACATTTATCAAAAGCGATGTCACTATAAAAGTTTTACTTTTCATAAGCTGGAATTGAATCGTATTTTGATTACTTAATCAGATTTATGACTCATAAAATATTATTGTGTCTTACATTAACGATATTTAGTGTATTTTTAAGTATTGTTTATATTTGTACTGAAATACGTGATAAACTTGTCATATTGCGAACTAGTTCCATTTATGTCTTTCTAATCAGCAGATAGCCCGATGTGGCTTTGCTATAAGAAAACACACACACACAAATCTCTTATTAAAAGTTGTTTTTGTAATTTTATGAGTTGAAAAATGTTTGTAAAAACACGGTTGTCAAGCGGATTAAAGAGAAATCCGTGGTCAAGTAACTTACAGTGTTTAGGCACGTACCGTAGTGAGTGAGGCTCGAACCATTAGAGAAGGAAAAAAACAAGAAGGAAAGAATTATACTGTAACTTTTCATAAGTTCAGGTGAAAGTTGGGATAAAGATTTCGTGGACAACGAACTGGCTTTAAATCCGTGTAATACCATAAAACATTCTTTGAACTTTAAGCTATAGATGCATTATAAGCGTGACAGTAAATCACTTAACATGGATTATAGGTAGTAAGGTAAGTCTGCTTCATGTGTTTGTTATTAAATGTAAAGGTACCTTGTGGGATATCTAAGTTTTTCTCCCCACGAGTATCGAAACTCGAATTTTAGTGCTATAACCTAACAGACTTAGCGATGAGCTGTTTCGGAAGGCGTGTGGTGCTACTGAGTGGGAGCTTTTCCATGAATACAAATACAAGTTATTAGCTTACAAGAAAGAACTCTAGCAAATACGCCTAGTGTAGCAACTTGTGGGTCAGGGGATCGAATCCTACCATCAAACATGCTCGCCCTTTCAGTCGTGGAGGTGTTACAAGGTTAGTACAATCCCAGTATTCATTGGTAAAAAGAGGTCTAATAGTTAATGGTGGGTTGTGATGACAAGCTGGTTTCACTTTAGTCTGTCATTTCAAGTAGCTTTACATGTAATGCAACAAACAAACAAAGTTTACTGAATGGTGATGGTTTACAGTGGTTGGTGTCATGACTCGACACTTTGTAAACAAACAAACTTTATTGAATGGTGATGGTTTACAGTGGTTGGTGTCATGCCTTGACACTTTGTAAACAAACAAACTTTATTGAATGGTGATGGTTTACAGTGGTTGGTGTCATGCCTTGACACTTTGTAAACAAACAAACTTTATTGAATGGTGATGGTTTACAGTGGTTGGTGTCATGCCTTGACACTTTGTAAACAAACAAACTTTATTGAATGGTGATGGTTTACAGTGGTTGGTGTCATGCCTTGACACTTTGTAAAAAAACAAAGTTTAGTGAATAGTGATGGTTTACAGTGGTTGTTGTCATGCCTTGACACTTTGTAAACAAACAAACTTTATTGAATGGTGATGGTTTACAGTGGTTGGTGTCATGCCTTGACACTTTGTAAACAAACAAAGTTTAGTGAATAGTGATGGTTTACAGTGGTTGGTGTCATGTCTCGACACTTTGTAAACAAACAAACTTTATTGAATGGTGATGGTTTACAGTGGTTGTTGTCATGCCTTGACACTTTGTAAACAAACAAACTTTATTGAATGGTGATGGTTTACAGTGGTTGGTGTCATGTCTCAACACTTTGTAAACAAACAAACTTTATTGAATGGTGATGGTTTACAGTGGTTGGTGTCATGTCTCGACACTTTGTAAAGAAACTTTACTGAATGGTGATGGTTTATAGTGGCTGGTGTCATACCTCGACACTTTGTAAACAAACAAACAAACTTTATTGAATGGTGATGGTTTACAGTGGTTGGTGTCATGTCTCGACACTTTGTAAACAAACAAAGTTTAGTGAATAGTGATGGTTTACAGTGGTTGGTGTCATGTCTCGACACTTTGTAAACAAACAAACTTTATTGAATGGTGATGGTTTACAGTGGTTTGTGTCATGTCTCGACACTTTGTAAACAAACAAACTTTATTGAATGGTGATGGTTTTCAGTGGTTGGTGTCATGTCTCGACACTTTGTAAAGAAACTTTACTGAATGGTGATGGTTTATAGTGGTTGGTATCATGCCTTGACACTTTGTAAAGAAACATTACTGAATGGTGATGGTTTATACTGGCTGGTGTCATACCTCAACACTTTGTAAAAAAACAAACTTTATTGAATGGTGATGGTTTACACTGGTTGGTGTCATACCTCAACACTTTGTAAACAAACAAACTTTATTGAATGGTGATGGTTTACACTGGTTGGTGTCATGTCTCGACACTTTGTAAACAAACAAACTTTATTGAATGGTGATGGTTTTCAGTGGTTGGTGTCATGTTTCGACACTTTGTAAAGAAACTTTACTGAATGGTGATGGTTTATAGTGGCTGGTGTCATACCTCGACACTTTGTAAACAAACAAACTTTATTGAATGGTGATGGTTTATAGTGGTTGGTATCATGCCTTGACACTTTGTAAAGAAACATTACTGAATGGTGATGGTTTATAGTGGCTGGTGTCATACCTCAACACTTTGTAAACAAACAAACTTTATTGAATGGTGATGGTTTACACTGGTTGGTGTCATACCTCAACACTTTGTAAACAAACAAACTTTATTGAATGGTGATGGTTTACACTGGTTGGTGTCATGCCTTGACACTTTGTAAACAAACTTTATTGAATGGTGATGGTTTATAGTGGTTGGTGTCATACCTGGACACTTTGTAAACAAACAAACTTTATTAAATGGTGATGGTTTATCGTGGTTGGTGTCATGTCTCGACACTTTGTAAACAAACAAACTTTATTGAATGGTGATGGTTTACAGTGGTTGGTGTCATGCCTTGACACTTTGTAAACAAACTTTATTGAATGGTGATGGTTTACAGTGGTTGGTGTCATGTCTCGAGAGTTTGGTTTGTGTGAGAACAGAAATACTTAATATATAATTATCTTTTTTTACTTGAGTGTCGTGATCATTATGACTATGTAGTGACAAAATTGATATTATAGATGTCGTTGTCTTCATTTTTAATTATCATATTTTATAGTAATTTTCTGTGTTTTACAACGAATCAGATATTTAAGAAAGGCATTTCTGCGTTGTACTCAATTAATAAAGTGAAACGATCGAATAACAAAACTTTTATTATTTTACTTTAGTCAACTGAACCAACAGTAATAAATTAATTTTCACACATTCTTTTCTCAAAATCCACAGGGCTTGAGTCGAACAACTAGGCTAGTCCATTGGTGTACATCATCAAAGATGTTTATCAGAAACTCTAGGTTTTGGTTTCGTTGATTAGAATTATATACACGGTGTTCATTGGTTAACAGAATCTCGTGATAATATCCTAGTCCTCAGTCAGCATCGTATATGATTACTTCATCGGGACGTTGTTTTTGTAAACAGTCGCGGACGACATCCAGGATTATTGAAAGACGTCGGTCCAAGGCTAATAAATGAGCTTCTGTTAAAACAGGACTGATAGGGTCCTTGCTTAGGGACTTCCGCATTATATCGCTGAATCTTATAGGTCCTAGATAGAGCTTTAATAATCGTTTCAGCGTAGATTGGCGAATAATACAGCATTGGTATATGGGAGCGAGAATAGATACTTCGTCGTGGTGGGCTTTTCCGAATCTGGAAAAATAATACAAGTTTCCATGCTAAAAACACACACACCAAACTTGAACACGACTTCTGCCTTTGATTTATGTGTACTATCAACTGGAAGGTAGTAAGTAGAAATTGTAAATATTCATTACTCAAAAGATGTAATACTTCAATATATATTTAATCTATGTACACAATTAGTTGAATTACTCGTGTAACAATCTATGTACACAATTAGTTGAATTACTCGTGTAACTAAATTATAAAGTCTCTTATTTTGAAGTCTACTTGACTATCTCGGATTATTATTGTTTACTTACGATTTAAAAACCGAAAGTGTCGTTTGGTAAAAAGACAGAAACATCCATACAGTTAGATATACTAGATGTCACGAGACAGGAACAAACAATCATCTGATGGCTAGTACAAAACAGTGACAAACATACACAAATTTGATAACTATTATGAAACAAGTACAACATGCAATTTTTTGACGACTGTTACATGAGAAGAACAAACGTATAATCATGAGACGACAGAAAAGGGACAACCGAACACACATTTTCTGTCAGTTAGAAGTTCGTTATATCTTTGTATTAATAACTCATCTTACGTTCCTACATCGAAGTCCAACAATTAGTTAATACAATACGTAAACTAAGTGTATAAAATAATTATTTACCCTCTTCCATGATCCAAGTGTAGAGGAAAACTGTCATTTTGGAATATCTTAAAGGTTTCATAATGATGTCTGTCCATGTTTCCTAGGTGACGAAATAGAAATGAAACATTTAATGGATGGTTGAATAGGCTTAATAACTGTTGAATAATTTAGTAGCACTGAGATATGTTTCTGTCGGCACATATTTCTGTTTGATCAGGAAATCTGTGGATGTAAATTCTGTATTACCCAGCTTAGGGATTGACACGCAAAACTGATAATAGATAACACGTTTATATCTCCGTGTCACTGTGTGTGTGTTTTCTTATAACAAAGACACATCAGACTATCTGCTGAGTCCACCGAGGAGAATCGAACCCCCTAATTTGAGGGTTGTAAAACCGTAGATTTACCGCTGTACTATTGGGATATTAAAATCCATCAGTTTTATCTAGAAAGCAACATTACTGTGAACAGAAATACAATACTACTAGGGTGAACAGAAATACAATACTACTAGGGTGAACAGTAATACAATACTACTAGGGTGAACAGTAATACAATACTACTAGGGTGAACGGTAATACAATACTACTAGGGTGAACAGAAATACAATACTACTAGGGTGAACAGTAATACAATACTACTAGGGTGAACAGTAATACAATACTACTAGGGTGAACAGTAATACAATACTACTAGGGTGAACAGTAATACAATACTAACAGCATTTAAAACTTTACATTTTCAACATACAAAGTAGGCCCGGCATGACTGGGTGGTTAAGGCGCTCGACTCGTAATCCGACGGTCGCGGGTTTGAATCTCCGTCACACCAAACAGGTTCGCTCTTTCAGCCGTGGGAGCGTTATAATGTGACTGTCAATTCCATTATTCGTTTATAAAAGAGTAGCCCAAGAGTTGGCGGTGGGTGGTAAAGACTAGCTGGCTTCCCTCTAGTCTTACTTTGCTAAATTAGGGACGGCTAGCGCAGATAGCCCTCGTGTAGCTTTGTGCGAAATTAAAAAAAAACAAACAACACAAAGAGATACAAATTATTTCATAGTTTGACAAAACATTAGATAATGACTCAAATGGTAAATATTCTAGATACATTAGTAGGAACTCAATAATTAAACAAAGATTCCGCGAAATATTGAAATTAATTTCACGAGTTGATGTTCGCGTTTCTCGTGTATTTCACGTAAACAACGAAGGACTTCATTAATTTGTTTTAATTAATTATAAGTGCGTTTTCTTATAGCAAAGCCACATCAGGCTATCTGCCGAGTCCACGAGGGGAATCGAACCCCTAATTTTAGCGTTGTAAATTCGAAGACTTACCGCTGCACCAGCGGAGAACAATTAATTATGCACACGAAATGGTGAAACAGACAAAAAATAAAGACTCACAGAATGTGACGTCACTACCGGCGTGAATTAGTCGGTGATTAGAAGTCTGGTGTATATTTAGGCTAAAGTTTAAATTTATTATCAGATTACATTTTTTGAAAGGCAAATCACGGGAATGTTTTTCGCTGCAGGAATGTTAGAAGCGACAACAATATAAGAAATGATTTTAAAACTAATATCAAACTATAAAGTAGTTAAGTACCATTTCAACTGAAATATATTAATTATTTTCAAGTTACGGCGAACAGTTCGAAACATCTTTACAAGTAATCAACAGATGTCAGCAGTATTCGAATCAAGTCACGGGTGACTTTACCAGTGTTCGAATCGAGTCACAGGAGACTGTACCAGTGTTGAACGGAGTCACGGGTGACTGTATCATAGTTCGAATCGAGTCACGGGAGACTGTACCAGTGTTGAACGGTGTCACGGGTGACTGTATCATTGTTCGAATCGAGTCACAGGAGACTGTACCAGTGTTGAACAGAGTTACGGGTGGCTGTATCATAGTTCGAATCGAGTAACTGGAGACTGAACCATTGTTAAACAGAGTCACGGGTGACTGTATCATAGTTCGAATCGAGTCACAGGAGACTGTACCAGTGTTGAACGGAGTCACGGGTGACTGTATCATAGTTCGAATCGAGTCACAGGAGACTGTACCAGTGTTGAACGGAGTCACGGGTGACTGTATCATAGTTCGAATCGAGTCACAGGAGACTGTACCAGTGTTGAACAGAGTTACGGGTGGCTGTATCATAGTTCGAATCGAGTCACAGGAGACTGTACCAGTGTTGAACGGAGTCACGGGTGACTGTATCATAGTTCGAATCGGGTCATGGGTGACTGTACCGGTGTTCGATTTAAGTTACATGTGGCTATAACAGGAAAACATTTGTTTGAAAATAACGTCTTGAAGTTAAATATTTTATTTTTACCTATTAAGAAGTCCAGAATAGCCATGTCCATGATATCTGCTAGTCGTCTACCTTCACTGTATATCGTTTTTCTCCTGACGACGCTACAATAGTCGTCGCTCTGTTCCCACTCAGCTTTCCGTCTCTTGTGATACGACCTTCTCCATGGATGGCGCCAAATTTTCCTGGGAGCGAGGATTTTTGATGGTAGATACCCAGCAAAGCTACCCTCGAGTGTGTCTGGGTGCCCACAGATGGCGTGGCCAGTGTCACAATAGTATTCACACTTTCCGTGAAAACACACGTTGTTAGCTGCGAGGAAAAAGGAAAGGTTATTATATTTTACCCCATCTTCCAGGGTGTGACCTAATAATTATCATGCCTGGACTCTTAATCTGGTTCATGCTCAGTTGTTGCAAAAAACGCATTTCGATTAACAGTTGACGGCGAGTGAGTGTTGATTACTTGCTACCCTATTATTATCTTTGAATTAGGGACAGCTATGCGCAGATAGCCTTTCTGTAACTTTGTGCGAAGTTTCCAGTTGAAAAGAAACTCCTACAATGTCAATATTGTGTAACACTCTCCTGCGTGAGTTAAATGTATTGTTGTTCAACACCTCTTCCATTTGACGTCCATCTTAGGAGTTGCCACAAGAAAACAAAAGAAGTTGGTTTGGATTAATGGAGTTATGGGTGTAACAAATATATTTAGAAACAAAACTTTATTTCACGATCATATAGCCACGTATTCTAGAGTAACATTATACAACTATTAGTGAAACAAGCAAACGTTCTTTAATTACACCTTATGTACAGGATATCACACAACTAAACAAAGGTTCTTTAATTACACCTTATGTACAGGATAACACACAGCTAAACAAACGTTCTTTAATTACACCTTATGTACAGGATATCACACAACTAAACAAAGGTTCTTTAATTACACCTTATGTACAGGATATCACACAGTTAAACAAACGTTCTTTAATTACACCTTATGTACAGGATAACACACAGCTAAACAAACGTTCTTTAATTACACCTTATGTACAGGATATCACACAACTAAACAAAGGTTCTTTAATTACACCTTATGTACAGGATATCACACAGCTAAACAAACGTTCTTTAATTACACCTTATGTACAGGATAACACACAGCTAAACAAACGTTCTTTAATTACACCTTATGTACAGGATACCACACAACTAAACAAACGTTCTTTAATTACTCCTTATGTACAGGATAACACACAGCTAAACAAACGTTCTTTAATTACACCTTATGTACAGGATACCACACAACTAAACAAAGGTTCTTTAATTACTCCTTATGTACAGGATAACACACAGCTAAACAAACGTTCTTTAATTACACCTTATGTACAGGATACCACACAACTAAACAAAGGTTCTTTAATTACACCTTATGTACAGGATAACACACAGCTAAACAAACGTTCTTTAATTACACCTTATGTACAGGATAACACACAGCTAAACAAACGTTCTTTAATTACACCTTATGTACAGGATATCACACAACTAAACAAAGGTTCTTTAATTACACCTTATGTACAGGATATCACACAGCTAAACAAACGTTCTTTAATTACACCTTATGTACAGGATAACACACAGCTAAACAAACGTTCTTTAATTACACCTTATGTACAGGATATCACACAACTAAACAAACGTTCTTTAATTACTCCTTATGTACAGGATAACACACAACTAAACAAACGTTCTTTAATTACACCTTATGTACAGGATATCACACAACTAAACAAAGGTTCTTTAATTACACCTTATGTACAGGATATCACACAGCTAAACAAACGTTCTTTAATTACACCTTATGTACAGGATAACACACAGCTAAACAAACGTTCTTTAATTACACCTTATGTACAGGATACCACACAACTAAACAAACGTTCTTTAATTACTCCTTATGTACAGGATAACACACAGCTAAACAAACGTTCTTTAATTACACCTTATGTACAGGATACCACACAACTAAACAAAGGTTCTTTAATTACTCCTTATGTACAGGATAACACACAGCTAAACAAACGTTCTTTAATTACACCTTATGTACAGGATACCACACAACTAAACAAAGGTTCTTTAATTACACCTTATGTACAGGATAACACACAGCTAAACAAACGTTCTTTAATTACACCTTATGTACAGGATAACACACAGCTAAACAAACGTTCTTTAATTACACCTTATGTACAGGATATCACACAACTAAACAAAGGTTCTTTAATTACACCTTATGTACAGGATATCACACAGCTAAACAAACGTTCTTTAATTACACCTTATGTACAGGATAACACACAGCTAAACAAACGTTCTTTAATTACACCTTATGTACAGGATATCACACAACTAAACAAACGTTCTTTAATTACTCCTTATGTACAGGATAACACACAACTAAACAAACGTTCTTTAATTACACCTTATGTACAGGATATCACACAACTAAACAAACGTTCTTTAATTACACCTTATGTACAGGATATCACACAGCTAAACAAACATTCTTTAATTACACCTTATGTACAGGATATCACACAACTAAACAAACGTTCTTTAATTACACCTTATGTACAGGATAACACACAACTAAACAAACGTTCTTTAATTACACCTTATGTACAGGATATCACACAGCTAAACAAACGTTCTTTAATTACACCTTATGTACAGGATATCACACAGCTAAACAAACGTTCTTTAATTACACCTTATGTACAGGATAACACACAACTAAACAAACGTTCTTTAATTACACCTTATGTACAGGATATCACACAACTAAACAAACGTTCTTTAATTACACCTTATGTACAGGATATCACACAGCTAAACAAACATTCTTTAATTACACCTTATGTACAGGATATCACACAACTAAACAAACGTTTTTTAATTACACCTTATGTACAGGATAACACACAACTAAACAAACGTTCTTTAATTACACCTTATGTACAGGATATCACACAGCTAAACAAACGTTCTTTAATTACACCTTATGTACAGGATATCACACAACTAAACAAACGTTCTTTAATTACACCTTATGTATAGGATAACACACAACTAAACAAACGTTCTTTAATTACACCTTATGTACAGAATAACACACAACTAAACAAACGTTCTTTAATTACACCTTATGTACAGGATATCACACAACTAAACAAACGTTCTTTAATTACTCCTTATGTATAGGATAACACACAGCTAAACAAACGTTCTTTAATTACACCTTATGTACAGGATATCACACAACTAAACAGACGTTCTTTAATTACTCCTTATGTATAGGATAACACACAACTAAAGAAACGTTCTTTAATTACACCTTATGTACAGAATAACACACAACTAAACAAACGTTCTTTAATTACACCTTATGTACAGGATAACACACAACTAAACAAACGTTCTTTAATTACACCTTATGTACAGGATATCACACAACTAAACAAAGGTTCTTTAATTACACCTTATGTACAGGATATCACACAACTAAACAAACGTTCTTTAATTACTCCTTATGTACAGGATATTACACAACTAAACAAAGGTTCTTTAATTACACCTTATGTACAGGATATCACACAGCTAAACAAACGTTCTTTAATTACACCTTATGTACAGGATATCACATAACTCAACAAACGTTCTTTAATTACACCTTATGTACAGGATAACACACAACTAAACAAACGTTCTTTAATTACACCTTATGTGCAGGATAACAGACAACTAAACAAACTTTCTCTAATTACACCTTAGGTACAGGATAACACACAACTAAACAAACGTTCTTTAGTTACACCTTATGTGCTGGATAACACACAACTAAACAAACGTTCTTTAATTACACCTTATGTACAGGATAACACACAACAATGCTGAGAACTCCTTTGTTAAGATCTTGACTTTGATTTTCGGTGTGACATAACAATTAAATTTAAATAATTACCATGCCAACAAATAGATTAAGTAACTATACGATTATTGTTACTCTGAATTATAAACGGATCCTACTGAGTACGTGGTTTATGGTTGGTAGTTTCATGACAAGAATCATCTTACAGATTTGTGATCCGTCTATGAAATATTGTTGGATATTTTGGAATCTATATATACAGCTTTATGACGAAAAATATCACAGAAGTCATAAACAAGGAAGGAAAACAATCTGAAGGATTACAAACTGGCAGAAACTTTTACTACATTCATTATCAGCCATATCACAACATGTTAACATGGTGTCAAATTGTTACGATGTAGGTGACATTTTAACACGTTGTTATTTTATTAGTGTGACAAAATATTGTTAATAAGTTCGAAATCACATTAATGAGACAGTGGTAAGGGGTTGGATTTAGAACGCTAAAATCAGGGGTTCGACTTCATGATAAACGTGTCACTGCTGTAAGAAAGAAGTCAACTTTTTGTTTTCTTGAAAGTAATCTAACGTTGACGATCAATGTATTAGGAATATTGAACCTCAAACCAAACTCTGAATGTTAAAGTTAAATGCTCCGAACCGTAGCGGCTTGGCATAGCCAGGAGGTTATGGCGCTCAACTCACAATCCGAAAGTCGCAGGTTCGAATCCACGTCACAACAATCATGCTCGCCCTTTCAGCCGTGGGGCGTTATAACATTACGGTCAATCCCACTAGTCGTTGATAAATTAGTAGCCCAAGAGATGGCGGTGGATAGTAATGATTAGTTGTTTTCCCTCTAGTCTTATACTGCTAAACTAGGGACAACAAGAGCAGATAGCCTTCGTGTAGCTTTGCGTGAGATTCAGAACAAACCAAATCAATCCATGGTGATGTCTCACACAAGCCTAATTCACAATAATTATTAATAAGAAAATAAGTCTAAATACAAACGGATAAAGTAATGGTTTGATAAAGATAGTTTTTATATGTTCCAATTTCGGTTCTTACACCGATTAATAATATTTTGATGTAGTGATCTACCAGAACCAGAAAACGTGTCCGATTTTATTGTTTACATTGGCAAAATTATCTGATGTTTTGATATATTAGATCCAAAGAAAAGTGTCTGATTTCAATGTTTAGACATTAGATGAATTAGGTACATAGAAAAGAGTCCTAGAATAACGAAAAGAAAATTAAAGTATTTTATTTGCATGAGCGACTCCTTGTGAATACAATGGCCTTATTGTGGCCAGGTTAGAGGCCTTTATGGCCCAACAGACACTAAATTTGAACTTAGGAGAACATTGCAAATTATAGTATTTTATTTACATGAGCGACATCTTACGAATAAAATGAGCTGATTGTGGCCAGGCCAGAAACCTTTATGGCCCAATCATAACAGACCCTAAATTTGAATTTAAGAGCAAAGTTAGCGAGACCAATCGACAGCACAAGCTGCTCGAACCAGTTGTTTTTTAAGAATAGCGGGATGTACTTTCATGGTTATAACAAACATTCCAAAGTAAAATGCGAAGCGTGTTTGGTAGTTCTACGTATGGTCCTCATTCGTCCATTTCAAAAGGTCGTGTTTTTGTCTTCACATTTATGTTTCTACTATCATTTTTCTGTCGCAGGTTTGAAGACGGTTTATTTTCTTACTTCGGATACTTGCACAGAGCTGTTTGTTTTTTTTTCGTTCTTGGAATTTCGCACAAAGCTACTCGAGGGCTATCTGTGCTAGCCGTCCCTAATTTAGCAGTGTTAGGCTAATGGGAAGGCAGCTAGTCATCACCACCCACCGTCAACTCTTGGGCTACTCTTTTACCAACGAATAGTGGGATTGACCGTCACATTATAACGCCTCCACGGCTGAAAGGGCGAGCATGTTTGTCGCGACGGGGATGCGAACCCGCGACCCTCAGATTACGAGTCGCACGCCTTAACACGCTTGGCCATGCCGGACCTGCACAGAGCTACACAAGTATATCTGAAGCGATAGACCAGAGGTAAAGTGACCAGTGATATGTGTGGACCGTCAACTGTTAGGATCAAACGGTGCGAACTGACAGTCACTATTATCACGAATTTATGACCATAAAGTATCGAGAGAGAATTCTGGGAGTCACGGCACGCTAACTTCTAAACTTCGAACGACAAGGTAATGCCTTGAATTTTGTTTAACATTTAAATATCTGTTTATTTTAAAAGTTAGAGGAACCTTATTAACAGCGAACGTGAAACTTTCTATCTAAATCTACTCAGTACGTGTTAATAGTTTATCGTACTAAACTAACACAGTCCTACCTGGTGAAATAAAAAACGTTTTAAGAAGATCTGTTTCTGCTAATTCATAAATTTCGGAAGTAATATTCAGATTTCTTCCAACTACAGGTGGCGCTCGTCGAAATCCTAATATTCTAGAAATTAAACTCAAATAGTTATCAGAATAATAAACACAATATTTCTAACAACTATATATCCTTTATAAATAAATATTTAAAATATTTACAATAACAATTCAAAGTGGTCGCTTTATTTTTACATTCATTACGTTATGGAATAGCTATCCATAATGGGTGACTGACTGTCCGGTACGTAATGCACGTGTATGTTTCATTTATATTTAAGCTTAACTGACTTTGAATAAGTTTGTTTTTTTAATTACAGGTAAATAAAAAAAAATTCTTGATTTATTTTAACTTGAAATATTCAAGAAATGATAAACGTTTTTCGTGAAATGAAATACATGTTAACAATACGTTTATGTTAATTAGAAGCTATTTTTACCTATCGAGGTGAAAAGCTGCAATTTCGCTGTTGTGTCTCTCAAAGTCCACAAAATAAAAATGATCTGGTTCTGTTTCTTTGTCCCGTGGAAACCTTTGGATACAAAAGTAGATTAGAAGGTAGTTATTGTGAGCACAGGAAAACAACAACTAAACACTATCAGACACTAATAGCTGAGTACATTATATGAAAATGGTTTTAGAGCCTCACCACGTCGTTACTGTTCAGGTCATCGTATCCTGTCATGTTCTATTTGACAACTGTACACCCTGGCAATAGCCTCACAGAGTAGTTTATATCACAAAAGGCTCCATCGTACAGATGACATGTCCTTAACACACCACTCATCTCTGCTTGTTTTACACAATCCATTATCTAATGTACGTGAACAAATGGTTTCCACGGGCGCTGCACTTGGCAACTTGGCTCACATGTCTCCATGTGATATAGCATGAATACTCGTTTCATTCTTCAACTGTTTGAGACATGCAATGGGAGAATTGGAGGTATGACTGGAAGCCTCGTCCTGGTGAAACGATGTCCTGTTGGTCTCGTTCTAGAACTAAAATCTTAATTATGTTAAGTACTGGTATCTGGGACACGTTGACGGCTTTTGTCGCTGAACTAGATTCTTACTGCGTTGTGTTTGTCACGGATGGAGTGTGAATTGTTGCAGACTCTATCTGGACGGTCCAGGTACCCCAAAATAATCTTTATTCCTTTGTCTTCCAGAGTTATAACGTGCAAGATGTATTCTGTATTAGAAATTCTAAGCCCCCGATCTAGGCACATCGTCATAATTTAAGGAAAGGGCTGTTACGTGCCATTCCGAAGCGACTGGTTTTCGGTGGCATCGCATAAGCTACAAAAAACGCCAAATAATGCAAAAAATGTATCCTCCTCCTATAAAAGGGCCGGGTATGGCCAGGTGGTTAAGGCACTCGACTCGTAATCCGAGGGTCGAGGGCTCGTATCTCCGTGACACCAAACATGCTCGTCTTTTCAGCCGTGGGAGCGTTATAATGTGACGGTCAATCCCACTATTCGTCGGTAAAAGAGTAGCCCAAGAGTTGGCGGTGGGTAGTGATAACTAGTTGCCTTCCCTCTAGTCTCACACTGCTAAATTAGGGACGGCTAGCGCAGATAGCCCTCGTGTAGTTTTGCGCGAAATTCAAAAACAAACAAACTACCCACACAAAAAAAGTTAAAATATACTTCTGACACATTCTATTCCACAGTAATTTTTATAGCGGCTGTGGTTGTCACGTGACCTGTTGTTTTGCACATTTAAATATTCCTTACTGTTAAACAATGAAACAAAACAACAAAAAACACAGAAATTATCTGATGAACAATAAATTCCTAGCACGCCACCTGCAGCGAAGGAGGAAGTCGATATAGCATTAAATCAACAATTCTGAGTTGGGTTTTATTGCTTTAGGTACCTTAACAATTGTCACGAAGAAAAAAGACCTTTACAATCTGTAGCTGAGTAAGTGGAAAGTTCTGGAACCGTCTTCTTTTTCTATCTAGCGACAACTGAAACTGACGGAAAGTCACTGCATTCATTGAAAATAGTTTGCGCATGTGCTTTGTCAGCAAACATTGAAAATACACTTATTTTTGCTAACCAGCTGACTAAATGCTTTATTTGTGAGACCATACTGCATGTCCAACTAATAGTTTCACACATTTAAACGTGTATGATTTTGAATTTCGCGTAAATCTACACGACAATTATATATAGTAGTCGTCCCTACTTTAGTGGTGACAGAGTTGAAGGAAGGCAACCAATCTCCACCACCAACCACCAACTATTATTTTTAACCTCAGTGTTTACCTTCAGTGACACAGTGGTGTGTATGCAGATTCATGACGTCAGAAACCGGCAGAGCACGGATAGCTAATTATAAACAACATTTCACCAACGAATAGTTGGAATCACTATCACATTATAACGCCCCAAGGCTTAAAAGCGAGCACTAATAATTCCTCGTAACACCAGGTGTTCTACACTGAATTAAAAATACGTATGATTAGTTGATGACTTCATTCTTATTGCCATTTCTTACATAATCACATTTCAACTTTCGTTTCTAATAATCTTAGTGAAGAACAAAAATAGAGAGGTAATGTGGTTTATCCATTTGGTGTGGTAATTAGACAGGTAATGTGGTTTATCCATTTGGTGTGGTAATTAGACAGGTAATGTGGTTTATCCATTTGGTGTGGTAATTAGACAGGTAATGTGGTTTATCCATTTGGTGTGGTAATTAGACATGTGGTTTATCCATCTGGTGTGGTAACTAGACAGGTAATGTGGTTTATCCATTTGGTGTGGTAACTAGACAGGTAATGTGGTTTATCCATTTGGTGTGGTAATTAGACAGGTAATGTGGTTTATCCATTTCGTGTGGTAATTAGACAGGTGATGTGGTTTATCCATTTCGTGTGGTAATTAGACAGGTAATGTGGTTTATCCATTTCGTGTGGTAATTAGACAGGTAATGTGGTTTATCCATTTGGTGTGGTAATTAGACAGGTAATGTGGTTTATCCATTTGGTGTGGTAATTAGACATGTGGTTTATCCATTTGGTGTGGTAACTAGACAGGGAATGTGGTTTATCCATTTGGTGTGGTAATTAGACAGGTAATGTGGTTTATCCATTTGGTGTGGTAATTAGACATGTAATGTCGTTTATCCATTTGGTGTGGTAATTAGACATGTAATGTGGTTTATCCATTTGGTGAGGTAATTAGACATGTAATGTGGTTTATCCATTTGGTGTGGTAATTAGACAGATAATGTGGTTTATCCATTTGGTGTGGTAATTAGACATGTTCAGGTGCTTCAGTTCATTGTGTTTCTAATAAGACACATTCAGGTACTACCACACTCCTAATATGAAACTCCAGACGCTTCCATTTCAGTTTACTGTAGGTTATATTCCTAATATGACACTCCAGACGCTTACATTTCAGTTTACTGTAGGTTATATTCCTAATATGACACTCCAGACTTTTCCACTGCAGTTCACTGAAGGTTATATTCCTAATATGACACTCCAGACTCTTCCATTTCAGTTCACTCTAGGTTATATTCCTAATATTACACTGCGTACTGTTCCATTTCAATTCACTGAAGGTTAAATTGCTAATAAGATACATCCATGTATTTTCATATCAGTTCGAACACTGAATGTTATATTCCTGACAAGACATGGTCGGGTTGATGGCTTGATTTTCATCTTAGTGTTTGTTCGATGAGACGTGAATAGAAAAGAACATTTTGATGAAGATCCGTTTGATTGCAGTGTGGTGTGTCAACTGAAGAAATGGTGACATCATGAAAACTGTTTAGTAAAGTGTATTTGTGTGGGGAATCCAGACTTGGTTGTGAGGTTTACTCATGCATTAGAAATGAGATTATGAAGACTAGTGACCGCCTACCCTGTTAAGTTTACAGTTGTTTTATTTAGGGTTAAGCTTTATTTAGGCTTAAGCTTTACTTAGGGTTAAGTTTTATTTAGGCTTAAGTTTTACTTAGGGTTAAGCTTTATTTACAGTTAAACCTTGCTTAGGGTTAAGCTTTATTTGCGGTTAAACTTTACTTCGAGTTAAGCTTAATTTAGGGTTATGGTTTATTTACAGTTGAGCTTTACTTAGGGTTAAGGATTGTATCTCAAGACGGCTGATATCGGTATTAAAACTTTTATTAAAATAAAGTAGAGAACAACGTTTCTACATTCTTCGGCCATCTTTATGTTAACCTGAACTTTTACTTCAAGTGGGTTTCTCATCATCACCTTACGATTCTCAATGTGCGTCTGGTGAAATTTAGTTACCCTACAAGTAAAAGTTTTTAACCCTTAATTATTTGAAATATTTTTTTTTAATTTTTACTCGCCCTTTACTTTCGGCGAGCCCCCCGCTGGAACAATGGTCATTTTTCGGATTTACAATGCTAAAATCAGAGGTTCGATTCCCTTCGGTGGACACAGCAGATAACCCTATGTGGTTTTGCTATAAGAAAAACACACACACACACTTACGATGATAAAGGAAAGCGCAAAACTAAAAATACGCGCCAATAGATTTAATTTTTTTTTATTGTCTGGAATGCATTTCATTGATTTGAAAATCAATGTTCGTGAGTACATTCTCCTTTGTCTCTCCATCAGATATTGTTTATATCACACAAGAAGAAAGAAACATAATGAATTAATGGAAACTTGTCCATGAAATCTAAATTATTTTTCTTTATAAAATATGTCAAGGAAATCGATCCATTTTTTTAGATCAATACATAACACTGTGTAGAAACCACTGTCCGACGACTTCGAAATGACTTTTCCAAAAGACATCTTGGATTATATAAGAAGACGTGATTTAAAAAAAAATAAAGACACACAATTGCTCATCAGTCAACTGGAAACACATCCAAAGTAAAATAATCCGAACTTCTGTCGCTATTTTGTTTTTGAAAAGTGTCAGTGGAGTCGAATGTCTGAGTAGGACATGCACTACGTGTGAATTCCACCAAGAGAATCAACGTGATGGTTTAGATATCAATAATTTGAACGAAGTGTTTTAACAAATCACCCACTGTGGGGTCGACCATGATAGATAAAGTACAGTAATTACGTTAGGCTTCACACGAGATGTTGCATTAAAAATGCGCAAGAAAGATCTGAATTTATCTAGTTATTAAAGCGAAAAAAAATAGAAACATTCTTCAATAAATACCAAACAATTCACGAACATTTTACACGAGAGTTATATAAATATGGTCCCTAAAGTTGAGCTGATAAACTGGAACAGTAGTGCGCAAACGTTTTTATGGCGTCCACATTTTCTAAACGTGTCTCCCCTCATATAAAAATAAAACAAATCTTAAACTAAGATACACATCATAAGGTAAACAGTTTCGTCTACTTATTGTGGAGGATAGACTTGAGGTTGAGATAAGATTAGGTCCGTTCTTGGTTAAACTATTGACATATCAACTAGAATAAACATTCCTCTCTACCTGAATGCGAGAACGATGTTTTGTGTTGGTTGTTTTAAAAAGAGACCTCTGACTCAAACGTATATGTTGATACAAAATTCAGAAGCACATCCATCTTTCTTCGTGACAGGTCAGGGTATTCTTTGTGAACCAACATCCAGACTTGAATCCATACTAAAGAGTTTGACCAGTGAATAGTTCTACAAGCTGTCATTGGAAGGTGAGATCTCATTAAATGGATTCCAGACCTGTTCCGCCGTTGAATCTTAGATGTAGAACTGTTCTGTAAATTTATGCCGAGAGTTTCCTGTTTTATACACTTGCTTGTGGAGAGACCAGTTTGAGAATAAAAACTGTCAAGTGTCTGTTTGCATCTTTGGAGAAAGATAAGTTACTTCACAGCCATATTCGTGACGTTGTTTCTATTCCCTTCAGGAAACTCTCGGCATAAATTTACAGAACAGTTCTACATCTAAGATTCAACGGCGGAACAGGATTGGGTCTGGAATCCATTTAATGAGATCTCACCTTCCAATGACAGCTCCTAGAACTATTCACTGGTCAAACTCTTTAGTATGGATTCAAGTCTGGATGTTGGTTCGCAAAGAATACCCTGACCTGTCACGAAGAAAGATGGATGTGCTTCTGAATTTTGTATCAACATATACGTTTGAGTCAGAGGTCTCTTTTTAAAACAACCAACACAAAACATCGTTCTCGCATTCAGGTAGAGAGGAATGTTTATTCTAGTTGCTATGCCAACAGTTTAACCAAGAACGGACCTAATCTTATCTCAACATCCAGTAAACAGCGAGGTAAGTGTTTTGTTACAGTCAACATCCAGGAAATAGCGAGGTAAGTGTTCTGTTACAACCGACATCCAGTAAACAGTGAGGTAAGTGTTTTGTTACAGTCAACATCAGTAAACAGCGAGGTAAGTGTTTTAGTAAGTGAACATCCAGTAAACAGTGAGGTAAGTGTTTTGTTACAACCGACATCCAGTAAACAGTGAGGTAAGTGTTTTGTTACAGTCAACATCCAGTAAACAGTGAGGTAAGTGTTTTGTTACAACCGATATCCAGTAAACAGCGAGGTAAGTGTTTTTGTAAGTCAACATCCAGTAAACAGTGAGGTAAGTGTTTTGTTACAACCGACATCCAGTAAACAGCGAGGTAAGTGTTTTAGTAAGTCAACATCAGTAAACAGCGAGGTAAGTGTTTTAGTAAGTCAACATCCAGTAAACAGTGAGGTAAGTGTTTTGTTACAACTGACATCCAGTAAGCAGCGAGGTAAGTGTTTTAGTAAGTCAACATCCAGTAAACAGTGAGGTAAGTTTTTTGTTACAACCGACATCCAGTAAACAGCGAGGTAAGTGTTTTAGTAAGTCAACATCCAGTAAACAGTGAGGTAAGTGTTTTGTTACAACCGACATCCAGTAAACAGTGAGGTAAGTGTTTTGTTACAACCGACATCCAGTAAACAGTGAGGTGTTTTGTTACAACCGACATCCAGTAAACAGTGAGGTAAGTGTTTTGTTACAGTAAACATCCGGTAAACAGTGAGATGTTTTGTTACAGTGATCAATCAATATTTAGAAGTAAAACAAGTATTGGATCTTCTACACCTAATTGAGTGGAGTCTTTAGTTGTTTGTATAAAAATGAAATACCCAATGTTTCGGGTGTGTACCTCTTTCTATTTATTTTTAAGCATGGAACTGACCTCTAATTGTTCCTTTTGCAGCCCACGTTCTTACACGATTCCCCATTTTAACCTATTTGTGTATACATTACACACAACTTTCTCACGTGTTAGTTGACAACAGTAATATCTGTACAGTAGATCTTCAGGCTTTGTTACCTGTAAATCTTTGTAATCGGTTTCGTTTCATATACTTGCAGAGTCACAGTTAGATTCCCTTCTCCATCGACTCTTTGTGCCCCCTTTAGGGCGCACCACAGAACTACAAGGTGGCCCGTAAGTCCCTACCCATGCATATGTTATTATGTTATATTCAATTACGCACGTATTATAAATTTGTTTCTTTTTTCAGAGAAATATGGCCGATGTAAGTCCATTTACACTTGAAGATCGTATTGTGCATAATATTATGCAGCGAGAATGAGGGACAGCACACAGATACACTGGATACATAAGATATAGAGATGGGTAGGGACTTACGGGTCACCCTGTAGAAAGGAGGCAGCTAGTTAAAAGTTCAGTGACTTTGATAGAGTTGTGAGATTTAGCTATCGGTGATGATGCTGTTCATTTCTCACTGGATTCTGGTTTACAACCATGAGACTCTTACGAGTTCTCATTTGTACTTCACCCAACGATTTGCTCATTATAGGGAAGTTGTGTAAAAAAACTAGCATTGCAATCAGTCATTATGTGATCTTCTGCTCCATTCAGGCGATGGCTGCCTAACGGTGGATCTCATAAGGACGTGAAAATTCACTGTTCTAAGCCTAAACTAATCTTCTATTCTACAACATGCTGCTTTAGGCCTAAACTAATCTTCTATTATACAACATACTGCTTTAGGCCTAAACTAATCTTCTATTCTACAACATACTGCTTTAAACCTAAACTAATCTTCTATTCTACAACATACAGCTTTAGGCCTAAACTAATCTTCTATTCTAAAACATACTGCTTTAGGCCTAAACTAATCTTCTATTCTAAAACATACTGCTTTAGGCCTAAACTAATCTTCTATTCTAAAACACTGTTTTAGGCGTAAACTAATATTCTATTCTAAAACACATTGCCAAGGAAATCAAACCTTTTTGTAAACTGTAAATAAGAACCCAGAGTTAAATCAACGATATGTGACGTACACGATTCTCTGCAACTGTGAATGTAAATGAGTACACCAATCACCACATTTCTTCAATGTCATATGACCTGAATTAATGTAAATTAAACTAAAGCTTACCTCATTGGTTTAAACAGCGCTTCCTCCCCATTGTCGTATTCGATTATCAACTTAAACTGGGTCCCGCCTTCTTTTTGTTCTGAAATATACGTAGAATTAAAACCTTTAAGTGTTCGAAGTATCAATGAAAAAATGTATACATTTTTGCCACGTATGTAAACACTTTATATTGCAGTATGGTTTACGAAACAACTTGAAAAGTGTCTTGGTGATCTGAACACTTGTTATAAACAAAGAAAATAAAATAAAATATTCCTTTTTCCAATTCATTATATGCATAGTAATATATTCTTAAATAAAGAAAAGGTTGCCTATGGAATTCAGTACATAATACATCAGTCAGTTAACCATGAGGGTAAAAATAGGTTAAAACTAAGTATATAAGCATGAGGGGGTAAAAATACAACAACACAAAACATTGTAACACAACTAACCATGTTAAGAGCTTTGTTTCTGTAGTACAAGTACGTTAACCATGTTACAGAGCTTTGTTTCTGTAGTACAAGTACATTAACCATGTTAAGAGCTTTGTTTCTGTAGTACAAGTACGTTAACCATGTTAAGAGCTTTGTTTCTGTAGTACAAGTACCTAAATCATGTTAAGAGCTTTGTTTCTGTAATACAAGTACCTAAATCATGTTAAGAGCTTTGTTTGTGTTGTACAAGTACGTTAACCATGTTACAGAGCTTTGTTTCTGTTGTACAAGTACGTTAACCACGTTACTTTGTTTCTGTAGTACAAGTACGTTAACCATGTCACAGAGCTTTGTTTCTGTAGTGCAAGTATGTTAACCATGTTAAGAGCTTTGTTTCTGTGGTACAAGTACATTAACAATGTTACAGAGCTTTGTTTCTGTAGTACAAGTACGTTAACCATGTTAAGAGCTTTGTTTCTGTAGTACAAGTACGTTAACCATGTTTAGAACTTTGTTTCTGTTGTACAAGTACATTAACCATGTTAAGAGCTTTGTTTCTGTGGTACAAGTACATTAACCATGTTAAAAGCTTTGTTTCTGTGGTACAAGTACATTAACCATGTTAAAAGCTTTGTTTCTGTGGTACAAGTACATTAACCATGTTACAGAGCTTTATTTCTGTAGTACAAGTACGTTAACCATGTTTAGAGCTTTGTTTCTGTAGTACAAGTACGTTAACCATGTTACAGAGCTTTGTTTCTGTAGTACAAGTACGTTAACCATGTTACAGAGCTTTGTTTCTGTAGTACAAGTACGTTAACCATGTTAAGAGCTTTGTTTATGTGGTACAAGTACATTAACCATGTTACAAAGCTTTGTTTCTGTAGTACAAGTACATTAACCATGTTAAGAGCTTTGTTTCTGTAGTACAAGTACGTTAATCATGTTAAGAGCTTTGTTTCTGTAGTACAAGTACGTTAACCATGTTAAGAGCTTTGTTTCTGTAGTACAAGTACGCTAATCATGTTAAGAGCTTTGTTTCTGTAGTACAAGTACGTTAACCATGTTACAGAGCTTTGTTTCTGTTGTACAAGTACGTTAACCATGTTACAGAGCTTTGTTTCTGTAGTACAAGTACGTTAACCATGTTAAGAGCTTTGTTTCTGTAGTACAAGTACGTTAATCATGTTAAGAGCTTTGTTTCTGTAGTACAAGTACGTTAACCATGTTACAGAGCTTTGTTTCTGTTGTACAAGTACGTTAACCATGTTACAGAGCTTTGTTTCTGTAGTACAAGTACGTTAACCATGTTAAGAGCTTTGTTTCTGTAGTACAAGTACGTTAACCATGTTAAGAGCTTTGTTTCTGTAGTACAAGTACGTTAATCATGTTAAGAGCTTTGTTTCTGTTGTACAAGTACGTTAACCATGTTACAGAGCTTTGTTTCTGTTGTACAAGTACGTTAACCATGTTAAGAGCTTTGTTTCTGTAGTACAAGTACGTTAATCATGTTAAGAGCTTTGTTTCTGTTGTACAAGTACGTTAACCATGTTACAGAGCTTTGTTTCTGTTGTACAACTACGTTAACCATGTTAAGAGCTTTGTTTCTGTAGTACAAGTACGTTAACCATGTTAAGAGCTTTGTTTCTGTAGTACAAGTACGTTAATCATGTTAAGAGCTTTGTTTCTGTTGTACAAGTACGTTAATCATGTTACAGAGCTTTGTTTCTGTAGTACAAGTACGTTAACCATGTTACAGAGCTTTGTTTCTGTTGTACAAGTACGTTAACCATGTTACAGAGCTTTGTTTCTGTAGTACAAGTACGTTAACCATGTTAAGAGCTTTGTTTCTGTAGTACAAGTACGTTAATCATGTTAAGAGCTTTGTTTCTGTTGTACAAGTACGTTAATCATGTTAAGAGCTTTGTTTCTGTAGTACAAGTACGTTAACCATGTTACAGAGCTTTGTTTCTGTTGTACAAGCACGTTAACCATGTTACAGAGCTTTGTTTCTGTAGTACAAAGTACGTTAACCATGTTAACAGCTTTGTTTCTGTAGTACAAGTACGTTAACCATGTTACAGAGCTTTGTTTCTGTTGTACAAGTACGTTAACCATGTTACAGAGCTTTGTTTCTGTAGTACAATTACGTTAACCATGTTAAGAGCTTTGTTTCTGTAGTACAAGTACGTTAACCATGTTAAGAGCTTTGTTTCTGTAGTACAAGTACGTTAATCATGTTAAGAGCTTTGTTTCTGTTGTACAAGTACGTTAATCATGTTACAGAGCTTTGTTTCTGTAGTACAAGTACGTTAACCATGTTAAGAGCTTTGTTTCTGTTGTACAAGTACGTTAATCATGTTAAGAGCTTTGTTTCTGTTGTACAAGTACGTTAACCATGTTACAGAGCTTTGTTTCTGTAGTACAAGTACGTTAATCATGTTAAGAGCTTTGTTTCTGTTGTACAAGTACGTTAACCATGTTAAGAGCTTTGTTTCTGTAGTACAAGTACGTTAACCATGTTAAGAGATTGTTTCTGTAGTACAAGTACGTTAACCATGTTAAGAGCTTTGTTTCTGTAGTACAAGTACGTTAATCATGTTAAGAGCTTTGTTTCTGTTGTACAAGTACGTTAACCATGTTACAGAGCTTTGTTTCTGTAGTACAAGTACGTTAACCATGTTACAGAGCTTTGTTTCTGTAGTACAAGTACGTTAATCATGTTAAGAGCTTTGTTTCTGTAGTACAAGTACGTTAACCATGTTACAGAGCTTTGTTTCTGTAGTACAAGTACGTTAACCTTGTTAAGAGCTTTGTTTCTGTAGTACAAGTACGTTAACCATGTTTAGAGCTTTGTTTCTGTTGTACAAGTACATTAACCATGTTAAGAGCTTTGTTTCTGTGGTACAAGTACATTAACCATGTTAAAAGCTTTGTTTCTGTGGTACAAGTACATTAACCATGTTACAGAGCTTTATTTCTGTAGTACAAGTACGTTAACATTGTTTAGAGCTTTGTTTCTGTTGTACAAGTACGTTAACCATGTTACAGAGCTTTGTTTCTGTAGTACAAGTACGTTAACCATGTTACAGAGCTTTGTTTCTGTTGTACAAGTACGTTAATCATGTTAAGAGCTTTGTTTCTGTAGTACAAGTACGTTAACCATGTTACAGAGCTTTGTTTCTGTTGTACAAGTACGTTAACCATGTTACAGAGCTTTGTTTCTGTAGTACAAGTACGTTAACCATGTTAAGAGCTTTGTTTCTGTAGTACAAGTACGTTAATCATGTTAAGAGCTTTGTTTCTGTTGTACAAGTACGTTAACCATGTTACAGAGCTTTGTTTCTGTTGTACAAGTACGTTAACCATGTTAAGAGCTTTGTTTTTGTAGTACAAGTACGTTAACCATGTTAAGAGCTTTGTTTCTGTAGTACAAGTACGTTAATCATGTTAAGAGCTTTGTTTCTGTTGTACAAGTACGTTAATCATGTTACAGAGCTTTGTTTCTGTAGTACAAGTGCGTTAACCATGTTACAGAGCTTTGTTTCTGTTGTACAAGTACGTTATCCATGTTACAGAGCTTTGTTTCTGTAGTACAAGTACGTTAACCATGTTAAGAGCTTTGTTTCTGTAGTACAAGTACGTTAATCATGTTAAGAGCTTTGTTTCTGTTGTACAAGTACGTTAATCATGTTAAGAGCTTTGTTTCTGTAGTACAAGTACGTTAACCATGTTACACAGCTTTGTTTCTGTTGTACAAGTACGTTAACCATGTTACAGAGCTTTGTTTCTGTTGTACAAGTACGTTAACCATGTTACAGAGCTTTGTTTCTGTAGTACAAGTACGTTAACCATGTTAAGAGCTTTGTTTCTGTAGTACAAGTACGTTAACCATGTTAAGAGCTTTGTTTCTGTAGTACAAGTACGTTAATCATGTTAAGAGCTTTGTTTCTGTTGTACAAGTACGTTAACCATGTTACAGAGCTTTGTTTCTGTTGTACAAGTACGTTAATCATGTTAAGAGCTTTGTTTCTGTTGTACAAGTACGTTAATCATGTTAAGAGCTTTGTTTCTGTAGTACAAGTACGTTAACCATGTTACAGAGCTTTGTTTCTGTTGTACAAGTACGTTAACCATGTTACAGAGCTTTGTTTCTGTAGTACAAGTACGTTAACCATGTTAAGAGCTTTGTTTCTGTAGTACAAGTACGTTAATCATGTTAAGAGCTTTGTTTCTGTTGTACAAGTACGTTAATCATGTTACAGAGCTTTGTTTCTGTAGTACAAGTACGTTAACCATGTTAAGAGCTTTGTTTCTGTTGTACAAGTACGTTAATCATGTTAAGAGCTTTGTTTCTGTTGTACAAGTACGTTAACCATGTTACAGAGCTTTCTTTCTGTAGTACAAGTACGTTAATCATGTTAAGAGCTTTGTTTCTGTTGTACAAGTACGTTAACCATGTTACAGAGCTTTGTTTCTGTAGTACAAGTACGTTAACCATGTTAAGAGCTTTGTTTCTGTAGTACAAGTACGTTAATGATGTTAAGAGCTTTGTTTCTGTTGTACAAGTACGTTAACCATGTTACAGAGCTTTGTTTCTGTAGTACAAGTACGTTAACCATGTTACAGAGCTTTGTTTCTGTAGTACAAGTACGTTAATCATGTTAAGAGCTTTGTTTCTGTAGTACAAGTACGTTAACCATGTTACAGAGCTTTGTTTCTGTAGTACAAGTACGTTAACCTTGTTAAGAGCTTTGTTTCTGTAGTACAAGTACGTTAACCATGTTTAGAGCTTTGTTTCTGTTGTACAAGTACATTAACCATGTTAAGAGCTTTGTTTCTGTGGTACAAGTACATTAACCATGTTAAAAGCTTTGTTTCTGTGGTACAAGTACATTAACCATGTTACAAAGCTTTATTTCTGTAGTACAAGTACGTTAACATTGTTTAGAGCTTTGTTTCTGTTGTACAAGTACGTTAACCATGTTACAGAGCTTTGTTTCTGTAGTACAAGTACGTTAACCATGTTACAGAGCTTTGTTTCTGTTGTACAAGTACGTTAATCATGTTAAGAGCTTTGTTTCTGTAGTACAAGTACGTTAACCATGTTACAGAGCTTTGTTTCTGTTGTACAAGTACGTTAACCATGTTACAGAGCTTTGTTTCTGTAGTACAAGTACGTTAACGATGTTAAGAGCTTTGTTTCTGTAGTACAAGTACATTAACCATGTTACAGAGCTTTATTTCTGTAGTACAAGTACGTTAACATTGTTTAGAGCTTTGTTTCTGTTGTACAAGTACGTTAACCATGTTACAGAGCTTTGTTTCTGTAGTACAAGTTACGTTAACCATGTTACAGAGCTTTGTTTCTGTTGTACAAGTACGTTAATCATGTTAAGAGCTTTGTTTCTGTAGTACAAGTACGTTAACCATGTTACAGAGCTTTGTTTCTGTTGTACAAGTACGTTAACCATGTTACAGAGCTTTGTTTCTGTAGTACAAGCACGTTAACCATGTTAAGAGCTTTGTTTCTGTAGTACAAGTACGTTAATCATGTTAAGAGCTTTGTTTCTGTTGTACAAGTACGTTAACCATGTTACAGAGCTTTGTTTCTGTTGTACAAGTACGTTAACCATGTTAAGAGCTTTGTTTTT
This sequence comes from Tachypleus tridentatus, assembly GCF_004210375.1. Taxonomy (NCBI): domain Eukaryota; kingdom Metazoa; phylum Arthropoda; class Merostomata; order Xiphosura; family Limulidae; genus Tachypleus; species Tachypleus tridentatus. The sequence goes on from NC_134833.1 coordinate 8,601,897, forward strand.
TGTAGTACAAGTACGTTAACCATGTTAAGAGCTTTGTTTCTGTAGTACAAGTACGTTAATCATGTTAAGAGCTTTGTTTCTGTTGTACAAGTACGTTAATCATGTTACAGAGCTTTGTTTCTGTAGTACAAGTGCGTTAACCATGTTACAGAGCTTTGTTTCTGTTGTACAAGTACGTTATCCATGTTACAGAGCTTTGTTTCTGTAGTACAAGTACGTTAACCATGTTAAGAGCTTTGTTTCTGTAGTACAAGTACGTTAATCATGTTAAGAGCTTTGTTTCTGTTGTACAAGTACGTTAATCATGTTAAGAGCTTTGTTTCTGTAGTACAAGTACGTTAACCATGTTACAGAGCTTTGTTTCTGTTGTACAAGTACGTTAACCATGTTACAGAGCTTTGTTTCTGTTGTACAAGTACGTTAACCATGTTACAGAGCTTTGTTTCTGTAGTACAAGTACGTTAACCATGTTAAGAGCTTTGTTTCTGTAGTACAAGTACGTTAACCATGTTAAGAGCTTTGTTTCTGTAGTACAAGTACGTTAATCATGTTAAGAGCTTTGTTTCTGTTGTACAAGTACGTTAACCATGTTACAGAGCTTTGTTTCTGTTGTACAAGTACGTTAACCATGTTAAGAGCTTTGTTTTTGTAGTACAAGTACGTTAACCATGTTAAGAGCTTTGTTTCTGTAGTACAAGTACGTTAATCATGTTAAGAGCTTTGTTTCTGTAGTACAAGTACGTTAATCGTGTTAAGAGCTTTGTTTCTGTTGTACAAGTACGTTAACCATGTTAAGAGCTTTGTTTCTGTAGTACAAGTACGTTAATCATGTTAAGAGCTTTGTTTCTGTACTACAAGTACGTTAACCATGTTACAGAGCTTTGTTTTTGTAGTACAAGTACGTTAACCATGTTACAGAGCTTTGTTTCTGTAGTACAAATTACGTTAACCATGTTACAGAGCTTTGTTTTTTGTAGTACAAGTACGTTAACCATGTTACAGAGCTTTGTTTCTGTAGTACAAGTACGTTAATCATGTTAAGAGCTTTGTTTCTGTAGTACAAATACGTTAACCATGTTACAGAGCTTTGTTTCTGTAGTACAAGTACGTTAATCATGTTACAGAGCTTTGTTTCTGTAGTACAAGTACGTTAACCATGTTAAGAGCTTTGTTTCTGTAGTACAAGTACGTTAATCATGTTAAGAGCTTTGTTTCTGTAGTACAAGTACGTTAACCATGTTACAGAGCTTTGTTTCTGTTGTACAAGTACGTTAACCATGTTACAGAGCTTTGTTTCTGTAGTACAAGTACGTTAACCATGTTAAGAGCTTTGTTTCTGTTGTACAAGTACGTTAACCATGTTACAGAGCTTTGTTTCTGTAGTACAAGTACGTTAACCATGTTACAGAGCTTTGTTTCTGTTGTACAAGTACGTTAATCATGTTAAGAGCTTTGTTTCTGTTGTACAAGTACGTTAACCATGTTACAGAGCTTTGTTTCTGTAGTACAAGTACGTTAACCATGTTAAGAGCTTTGTTTCTGTTGTAGAAGTACGTTAACCATGTTAAGAGCTTTGTTTCTGTAGTACAAGTACGTTAACCATGTTAAGAGCTTTGTTTCTGTAGTACAAGTACGTTAACCATGTTAAGAGCTTTGTTTCTGTAGTACAAGTACGTTAATCATGTTAAGAGCTTTGTTTCTGTTGTACAAGTACGTTAACCATGTTACAGAGCTTTTTTTCTGTTGTACAAGTACGTTAACCATGTTAAGAGCTTTGTTTCTGTAGTACAAGTACGTTAATCATGTTAAGAGCTTTGTTTCTGTTGTACAAGTACGTTAACCATGTTACAGAGCTTTGTTTCTGTTGTACAACTACGTTAACCATGTTAAGAGCTTTGTTTCTGTAGTACAAATTACGTTAACCATGTTAAGAGCTTTGTTTCTGTAGTACAAGTACGTTAATCATGTTAAGAGCTTTGTTTCTGTTGTACAAGTACGTTAATCATGTTACAGAGCTTTGTTTCTGTAGTACAAGTACGTTAACCATGTTACAGAGCTTTGTTTCTGTTGTACAAGTACGTTAACCATGTTACAGAGCTTTGTTTCTGTAGTACAAGTACGTTAACCATGTTAAGAGCTTTGTTTCTGTAGTACAAGTACGTTAATCATGTTAAGAGCTTTGTTTCTGTTGTACAAGTACGTTAATCATGTTAAGAGCTTTGTTTCTGTAGTACAAGTACATTAACCATGTTAAGAGCTTTGTTTCTGTAGTACAAGTACGTTAACCATGTTAAGAGCTTTGTTTCTGTAGTACAAGTACCTAAATCATGTTAAGAGCTTTGTTTCTGTAATACAAGTACCTAAATCATGTTAAGAGCTTTGTTTGTGTTGTACAAGTACGTTAACCATGTTACAGAGCTTTGTTTCTGTTGTACAAGTACGTTAACCACGTTACTTTGTTTCTGTAGTACAAGTACGTTAACCATGTCACAGAGCTTTGTTTCTGTAGTGCAATTATGTTAACCATGTTAAGAGCTTTGTTTCTGTGGTACAAGTACATTAACCATGTTACAGAGCTTTGTTTCTGTAGTACAAGTACGTTAACCATGTTAAGAGCTTTGTTTCTGTAGTACAAGTACGTTAACCATGTTTAGAACTTTGTTTCTGTTGTACAAGTACATTAACCATGTTAAGAGCTTTGTTTCTGTGGTACAAGTACATTAACCATGTTAAAAGCTTTGTTTCTGTGGTACAAGTACATTAACCATGTTAAGAGCTTTGTTTCTGTGGTACAAGTACATTAACCATGTTACAGAGCTTTATTTCTGTAGTACAAGTACGTTAACCATGTTTAGAGCTTTGTTTCTGTAGTACAAGTACGTTAACCATGTTACAGAGCTTTGTTTCTGTAGTACAAGTACGTTAACCATGTTACAGAGCTTTGTTTCTGTAGTACAAGTACGTTAACCATGTTAAGAGCTTTGTTTCTGTGGTACAAGTACATTAACCATGTTACAGAGCTTTGTTTCTGTAGTACAAGTACATTAACCATGTTAAGAGCTTTGTTTCTGTAGTACAAGTACGTTAATCATGTTAAGAGCTTTGTTTCTGTAGTACAAGTACGTTAACCATGTTAAGAGCTTTGTTTCTGTAGTACAAGTACGTTAATCATGTTAAGAGCTTTGTTTCTGTAGTACAAGTACGTTAACCATGTTACAGAGCTTTGTTTCTCTAGTACAAGTACGTTAACCATGTTAAGAGCTTTGTTTCTGTAGTACAAGTACGTTAATCATGTTAAGAGCTTTGTTTCTGTAGTACAAGTACGTTAATCATGTTAAGAGCTTTGTTTCTGTAGTACAAGTACGTTAAACATGTTACAGAGCTTTGTTTCTGTTGTACAAGTACGTTAACTATGTTACAGAGCTTTGTTTCTGTAGTACAAGTACGTTAACCATGTTAAGAGCTTTGTTTCTGTAGTACAAGTACGTTAACCATGTTAAGAGCTTTGTTTCTGTAGTACAAGTACGTTAATCATGTTAAGAGCTTTGTTTCTGTTGTACAAGTACGTTAACCATGTTACAGAGCTTTGTTTCTGTTGTACAAGTACGTTAACCATGTTAAGAGCTTTGTTTCTGTAGTACAAGTACGTTAATCATGTTAAGAGCTTTGTTTCTGTTGTACAAGTACGTTAACCATGTTACAGAGCTTTGTTTCTGTTGTACAACTACGTTAACCATGTTAAGAGCTTTGTTTCTGTAGTACAAGTACGTTAACCATGTTAAGAGCTTTGTTTCTGTAGTACAAGTACGTTAATCATGTTAAGAGCTTTGTTTCTGTTGTACAAGTACGTTAATCATGTTACAGAGCTTTGTTTCTGTAGTACAAGTACGTTAACCATGTTACAGAGCTTTGTTTCTGTTGTACAAGTACGTTAACCATGTTTAGAGCTTTGTTTCTGTTGTACAAGTACATTAACCATGTTAAGAGCTTTGTTTCTGTGGTACAAGTACGTTAACCATGTTAAAAGCTTTGTTTCTGTGGTACAAGTACATTAACCATGTTACAGAGCTTTATTTCTGTAGTACAAGTACGTTAACATTGTTTAGAGCTTTGTTTCTGTTGTACAAGTACGTTAACCATGTTACAGAGCTTTGTTTCTGTAGTACAAGTACGTTAACCATGTTACAGAGCTTTGTTTCTGTTGTACAAGTACGTTAATCATGTTAAGAGCTTTGTTTCTGTAGTACAAGTACGTTAACCATGTTACAGAGCTTTGTTTCTGTTGTACAAGTACGTTAACCATGTTACAGAGCTTTGTTTCTGTAGTACAAGTACGTTAACCATGTTAAGAGCTTTGTTTCTGTAGTACAAGTACGTTAATCATGTTAAGAGCTTTGTTTCTGTTGTACAAGTACGTTAACCATGTTACAGAGCTTTGTTTCTGTTGTACAAGTACGTTAACCATGTTAAGAGCTTTGTTTTGTAGTACAAGTACGTTAACCATGTTAAGAGCTTTGTTTCTGTAGTACAAGTACGTTAATCATGTTAAGAGCTTTGTTTCTGTTGTACAAGTACGTTAATCATGTTACAGAGCTTTGTTTCTGTAGTACAAGTGCGTTAACCATGTTACAGAGCTTTGTTTCTGTTGTACAAGTACGTTATAAATGTTACAGAGCTTTGTTTCTGTAGTAAAAGTACGTTAACCATGTTAAGAGCTTTGTTTCTGTAGTACAAGTACGTTAATCATGTTAAGAGCTTTGTTTCTGTTGTACAAGTACGTTAATCATGTTAAGAGCTTTGTTTCTGTAGTACAAGCACGTTAACCATGTTACAGAGCTTTGTTTCTGTTGTACAAGTACGTTAACCATGTTACAGAGCTTTGTTTCTGTTGTACAAGTACGTTAACCATGTTACAGAGCTTTGTTTCTGTAGTACAAGTACGTTAACCATGTTAAGAGCTTTGTTTCTGTAGTACAAGTACGTTAACCATGTTAAGAGCTTTGTTTCTGTAGTACAAGTACGTTAATCATGTTAAGAGCTTTGTTTCTGTTGTACAAGTACGTTAACCATGTTACAGAGCTTTGTTTCTGTTGTACAAGTACGTTAACCATGTTAAGAGCTTTGTTTTTGTAGTACAAGTACGTTAACCATGTTAAGAGCTTTGTTTCTGTAGTACAAGTACGTTAATCATGTTAAGAGCTTTGTTTCTGTAGTACAAGTACGTTAATCGTGTTAAGAGCTTTGTTTCTGTTGTACAAGTACGTTAACCATGTTAAGAGCTTTGTTTCTGTAGTACAAGTACGTTAATCATGTTAAGAGCTTTGTTTCTGTAGTACAAGTACGTTAACCATGTTACAGAGCTTTGTTTTTGTAGTACAAGTACGTTAACCATGTTACAGAGCTTTGTTTCTGTAGTACAAGTACGTTAATCATGTTAAGAGCTTTGTTTCTGTAGTACAAGTACGTTAACCATGTTACAGAGCTTTGTTTCTGTAGTACAAGTACGTTAATCATGTTACAGAGCTTCGTTTCTGTAGTACAAGTACGTTAACCATGTTAAGAGCTTTGTTTCTGTAGTACAAGTACGTTAACCATGTTACAGAGCTTTGTTTCTGTAGTACAAGAACGTTAATCATGTTAAGAGCTTTGTTTCTGTAGTACAAGTACGTTAACCATGTTACAGAGCTTTGTTTCTGTTGTACAAGTACGTTAACCATGTTACAGAGCTTTGTTTCTGTTGTACAAGTACGTTAACCATGTTACAGAGCTTTGTTTCTGTAGTACAAGTACGTTAACCATGTTAAGAGCTTTGTTTCTCTAGTACAAGTACGTTAATCATGTTAAGAGCTTTGTTTCTGTTGTACAAGTACGTTAATCATGTTAAGAGCTTTGTTTCTGTAGTACAAGTACGTTAACCATGTTACAGAGCTTTGTTTCTGTTGTACAAGTACGTTAACCATGTTACAGAGCTTTGTTTCTGTAGTACAAGTACGTTAACCATGTTAAGAGCTTTGTTTCTGTAGTACAAGTACGTTAACCATGTTACAGAGCTTTGTTTCTGTTGTACAAGTACGTTAACCATGTTACAGAGCTTTGTTTCTGTAGTACAAGTACGTTAATCATGTTAAGAGCTTTGTTTCTGTACTACAAGTACGTTAACCATGTTAAGAGCTTTGTTTGTGTAGTACAAGTACGTTAATCATGTTAAGAGCTTTGTTTCTGTTGTACAAGTACGTTAACCATGTTACAGAGCTTTGTTTCTGTTGTACAAGTACGTTAATCATGTTAAGAGCTTTGTTTCTGTAGTACAAGTACGTTATTCATGTTAAGAGCTTTGTTTCTGTTGTACAAGTACGTTAACCATGTTACAGAGCTTTGTTTCTGTTGTACAAGTACGTTAACCATGTTAAGAGCTTTGTTTCTGTAGTACAAGTACGTTAACCATGTTACAGAGCTTTGTTTCTGTTGTACAAGTACGTTAACCATGTTACAGAGCTTTGTTTCTGTAGTACAAGTACGTTAACCATGTTAAGAGCTTTGTTTCTGTAGTACAAGTACGTTAATCATGTTAAGAGCTTTGTTTCTGTTGTACAAGTACGTTAATCATGTTAAGAGCTTTGTTTCTGTAGTACAAGTACGTTAACCATGTTAAGAGCTTTGTTTCTGTAGTACAAGTACGTTAACCATGTTAAGAGCTTTGTTTCTGTATTACAAGTACGTTAATCATGTTAAGAGCTTTGTTTCTGTTGTACAAGTACGTTAACCATGTTACAGAGCTTTGTTTCTGTAGTACAAGTACGTTAACCATGTTAAGAGCTTTGTTTCTGTAGTACAAGTACGTTAACCATGTTAAGAGCTTTGTTTCTGTAGTACAAGTACGTTAATCATGTTAAGAGCTTTGTTTCTGTTGTATAAGTACGTTAACCATGTTACAGAGCTTTGTTTCTGTTGTACAAGTACGTTAACCATGTTACAGAGCTTTGTTTCTGTTGTACAAGTACGTTAACCATGCTACAGAGCTTTGTTTCTGTAGTACAAGTACGTTAATCGTGTTAAGAGATTTGTTTCTGTTGTACAAGTACGTTAACCATGTTACAGAGCTTTGTTTCTGTTGTACAAGTACGTTAACCATGTTACAGAGCTTTGTTTCTGTTGTACAAGTACGTTAACCATGCTACAGAGCTTTGTTTCTGTAGTACAAGTACGTTAATCGTGTTAAGAGATTTGTTTCTGTTGTACAAGTACGTTAACCATGTTAAGAGCTTGGAAATGTCATGTAGAAGATCAGTAATTGTAACAATACCTACCAACGTGAACAATAGACATGGTAGCCATGTCATGTAGAAGATCAGTAATTGTAACAATACCTACCAACGTGAACAATAGACATGGTAGCCATGTCATGTAGAAGATCAGTAATTGTAACAATACCTACCAACGTGAACAATAGACATGGTAGAAATGTCATGTAGAAGATCAGTAATTGTAACAATACCTACCAACGTGAACAATAGACATGGTAGCCATGTCATGTAGAAGATCAGTAATTGTAACAATAACTAGCAACGTGAACAATAGACATGGTAGCCATGTCATGTAGAAGATCAGTAATTGTAACAATACCTACCAACGTGAACAATAGACATGGTAGCCATGTCATGTAGAAGATCAGTAATTGTAACAATACCTACCAACATGAACAATAGACATGGTAGCCATGTCATGTAGAAGATCAGTAATTGTAACAATACCTACCAACGTGAACAATAGACATGGTAGCCATGTCATGTAGAAGATCAGTAATTGTAACAATACCTACCAACGTGAACAATAGACATGGTAGCCATGTCATGTAGAAGATCAGTAATTGTAACAATACCTACCAACGTGAACAATAGACATGGTAGCCATGTCATGTAGAAGATCAGTAATTGTAACAATAGCTACCAACATGAACAATAGACATGGTAGCCATGTCATGTAGAAGATCAGTAATTGTAACAATACTTACCAACGTGAACAATAGACATGGTAGCCATGTCATGTAGAAGATCAGTAATTGTAACAATACCTACCAACGTGAACAATAGACATGGTAACCATGTCATGTAGAAGATCAGTAATTCTAACAATACCTACCAACGTGAACAATAGACATGGTAGCCATGTCATGTAGAAGATCAGTAATTGTAACAATACCTACCAACGTGAATAATAGACATGGTAGCCATGTCATGTAGAAGATCAGTAATTGTAACAATACCTGCCAACATGAACAATAGACATGGTAGAAATGTCATGTACAAAATCATTAATTGTAACAATAGACATAGTAGCCATGTCATGTAGAAGATCAGTAATTGTAACAATACCTACCAACGTGAACAATAGACATGGTAGCCATGTCATGTAGAAGATCAGTAATTGTAACAATACCTACCAACGTGAACAATAGACATGGTAGCCATGTCATGTAGAAGATCAGTAATTGTAACAATACCTACCAACGTGAACAATAGACATGGTAGAAATGTCATGTAGAAGATCAGTAATTGTAACAATACCTACCAACGTGAACAATAGACATGGTAGCCATGTCATGTAGAAGATTAGTAATTGTAACAGTACCTACCAACGTGAACAATAGACATGGTAGCCATGTCATGTAGAAGATCAGTAATTGTAACAATACCTACCAACGTGAACAATAGACATGGTAGCCATGTCATGTAGAAGATCAGTAATTGTAACAATACTTACCAACGTGAACAACAGACATGGTAGCCATGTCATGTAGAAGATCAGTAATTGTAACAATACCTACCAACGTGAACAATAGACATGGTAGCCATGTCATGTAGAAGATCAGTAATTCTAAAAATACCTACCAACGTGAACAATAGACATGGTAGAAATGTCATGTAGAAGATCAGTAATTGTAACAATACCTACCAACGTGAACAATAGACATGGTAGACATGTCATGTAGAAGATCAGTAATTGTAACAATACCTGCCAACATGAACAATAGACATGGTAGAAATGTCATGTAGAAGATCAGTAATTGTAACAATACCTAGCAACGTGAACAATAGACATGGTAGCCATGTCATGTAGAAGATCAGTAATTGTAACAATACCTGCCAACATGAACAATAGACATGGTAGAAATGTCATGTACAAAATCATTAATTGTAACAATAGACATGGTAGCTATGTCATGTAGAAGATCAGTAATTGTAACAATACCTACCAACGTGAACAATAGACATGGTAGCCATGTCATGTAGAAGATCAGTAATTGTAACAATACCTACCAACGTGAACAATGGACATGGTAGCCATGTCATGTAGAAGATCAGTAATTGTAACAATACCTACCAACATGAACAATAGACATGGTAGCCATGTCATGTAGAAGATCAGTAATTGTAACAATACCTACCAACGTGAACAATAGACATGGTAGCCATGTCATGTAGAAGATCAGTAATTGTAACAATACCTACCAACGTGAACAATAGACATGGTAGCCATGTCATGTAGAAGATCAGTAATTGTAACAATACCTACCAACGTGAACAATAGACATGGTAGCCATGTCATGTAGAAGATCATCTATAACTTTGTCTTCTTCCTTATACAATTCGTTCTGACTTATTCCAAGGTGAAAGATCTCCCAGTTTGAAAGATTTCTTCTACTATAAAGAAGAAAGCATTTTGTGTATTATATTAATATTAACCATTTAGTGAAGTTTTCTCTTCTGTTATCAAAAAATATTTTATTTTCTATATGAATATAAACGAGTTGGTAAAGTTTTTTCTACTATAGAACATTTGACTTACAGACTTCAGTCATGTTAAGAATAGGAAACTTTCAGCTTACCCATTCTGAACTCAGAATCGTAAATAAGTTAGATATGTGTATTTCACGTGGAATACCAAGTTATGTATTCATATTCTGATATAACAACATTTTGAAGAAGAAAGACTTGATATCCATTTGATTTTTGTAGTCAGAGTATTGGAAGTGAAGAGGTTGTGGTGTGTGAACCACAGATATCTAAACCTGGGTTGTAACTTTCCAAGTCTTTAGATTAGAAGTGAAGAGGTTGTGGTGTGTGAACCACAGATATATAAACCTGGGTTGTAACTTTCCAATTCTTTAATTTAGAAGTGAAGAAGTTGTGGTGTGTGAACCACAGATATCTAAACCTGGGTTGTAACTTTCTAAGTCTTTAGATTAGAAGTGAAGAGGTTGTGGTGTGTGAACCACAGATATCTAAACCTGGGTTGTAACTTTCTAAGTCTTTAGACTTGCCGCTGAACCATTGTGTTTGGGTTTTGGAATGAGACGGAAAGAGGATCTTGTTTTTGGGCCTACATTTTTGGGAGGGGGGTTGAGAAATTGCTTCGTGTATGTTTCGGGTTGATTGCTACAAATGCCTAAAACACCAACGCTCAGCAGAGCCACTTTCCGACTTCATTACTAGTTAACTAAAATATGAACTAATTAGCAACAAGCCATATGCGCATTTACCAAAACGTTTACCGCCCCAGACCCATAGTTTCGATAGTCATGGTGGGCACAGCACAGATAGCCCATTATGTAGCTTTGAGCTTACTTCCAAATAATCATTCATATAGCAAGTGTTACAGAATTTAATATATTACAGTTACATCACATTCAGAGACTATTAACAAACAATACTTAGATGTTTGCCGTCCGTTTTCTTATTATTTACCATCAACAAATTATTTCTTCAGTCAGTAGAAAATAAGAAAAAAAAACGAAAAAAAATCTTACTTGGGATTGATCCCTAGTAACTCCGCCAGTGTGGGATTGAACTTTTTTTGGCGTTTTCCTCTCCTGGTCCGTCGTACCTTTGGGGGTATTTTTGTCACTAGGTTTAACAGGTCAGAAAAATCATCTACTGCTTCGTCATGTGGCTTCACTTTCGTCTCTTCTAAACCTTTGGCTAATCTGAGACTTTCGTTGTCATACGACTCCTCTTCTTTGGTATTCGTCACGCTCGCGAAAGGACTTTTAACGGCAGATGCGGCCGTTCCTTCTCTTGAAATATTCACTTCTCCGTCTCTGTTGAGGAACCATTTGTTAAAATTGCTAGGGGTTAAGTCGTTAAGTTCACCTGAATAATTAACCCTGAGCCTTATCCTAGTTTCTCGCAGGTGAAATTCTATCAATACCACTACCATTGTTACAAGAACCACACCACCAACGATACGATGTTTTAACTTCATTTCACTGATGTCAGAAACCTAAGGATGTTCACACATTATCTTTATTACCAGTTTTGAGAGGGCTTTAAAACCTTGTCACCATCGAAGTAAAGCCAGTCTGTGTAAGAACAGCTTTTGCTGTGAGCAAAGCTCCAGTCTTTACAAGCTGAGCGATAGATACATCATTCTCGTGTGATGGTTTTCACAGTAACAAATCTCTACCTCATGGGGACATCATCCGCTCCATCCAGTCTTTTCTTACATTCGTGTAGAAAGATTTACAAACTCGAACTGCGCAAGTCTTTCCTCGTGCATCGTGCGTGCTACCAGAAAGACAAAAGACATTTGTATTGTTAATTCATAGTCAGTGTTAATTACACCATTAACCATAAGGACACATCAATAGTTTTATTTACACCATTAACCATAAGGACACATCACTAGTTTTATATACACCATTAACCATAAGGACACATCAATAGTTTTATTTACACCATTAACCATAAGGACACATCACTAGTTTTATATACACCATTAACCATAAGGACACATCAATAGTTTTATTTACACCATTAACCATAAGGACACATCAATAGTTTTATATACACCATTAACCATAAGGACACATGAATAGTTTTATTTACACCATTAACCATAAGGACACATCAGTAGTCTTATATACACCATTAACCATAAGGACACATCAGTAGTTTTATATACACCATTAACCATAAGGACACATCAATAGTTTTATTTACACCATTAACCATAAGGACACATCAATAGTTTTATTTACACCATTAACCATAGGGACACATCAATAGTTTTATATACACCATTAACCATAAGGACACATCAGTAGTTTTATTTACACCATTAACCATAAGGACACATCAATAGTTTTATTTACACCATTAACCATTAGGACACATCAGTAGTTTTCTATACACCATTAACCATAAGGACACATGAATAGTTTTATTTACACCATTAACCATAAGGACACATCAATAGTTTTATTTACACCATTAACCATAAGGACACATCAATAGTTTTATGTACACCATTAACCATAAGGACACATCAGTAGTTTTATTTACAACATTAACCATAAGGACACATCAATAGTTTTATTTACACCATTAACCATAAGGACACATCAGTAGTTTTATATACATCATTAACCATAAGGACACATCAATAGTTTTATTTACACCATTAACCATTAGGACACATCAGTAGTTTTCTATACACCATTAACCATAAGGACACATGAATAGTTTTATTTACACCATTATCCATAAGGACACATCAATAGTTTTATTTACACCATTAACCATAAGGACACATCAATAGTTTTATTTACACCATTAACCATGGGACACATCAATAGTTTTATTTACACCATTAACCATAAGGACACATCAATAGTTTTATTTACACCATTAACCATAAGGACACATCAATAGTTTTATTTACACCATTAACCATAAGGACACATCAATAGTTTTATTTACACCATTAACCATAAGGACACATCAATAGTTTTATTTACACCATTAACCATAAGGACACATAAATAGTTTTATTTACACCATTAACCATAAGGACACATCAATAGTTTTATATACACCATTAACCATAAGGACACATCAGTAGTTTTATTTACACCATTAACCATAACGACACATCAATAGTTTTATTTACACCATTAACCATAAGGACACATCAGTAGTTTTATATACACCATTAACCATAAGGACACATCAGTAGTTTTATATACACCATTAACCATAAGGACACATCAATAGTTTTATTTACACCATTAACCATTAGGACACATCAGTAGTTTTCTATACACCATTAACCATAAGGACACATGAATAGTTTTATTTACACCATTAACCATAAGGACACATCAATAGTTTTATTTACACCATTAACCATAAGGACACATTAATAGTTTTATTTACACCATTAACCATAAGGACACATCAATAGTTTTATTTACACCATTAACCATAAGGACACATCAATAGTTTTATTTACACCATTAACCATAAGGACACATCAATAGTTTTATTTACACCATTAACCATAAGGACGCATCAATAGTTTTATTTACACAATTAACCATAAGGACACATCAATAGTTTTATTTACACTATTAACCATAAGGACACATCAATAGTTTTATTTACATCATTAACCATAAGGACACATCAATAGTTTTATTTACACCATTAACCATTAGGACACATCAGTAGTTTTCTATACACCATTAACCATAAGGACACATCAATAGTTTTATTTACACCATTAACCGTAAGGACACATCAGTAGTTTTATATACATCATTAACCATAAGGACACATCAATAGTTTTATTTACACCATTAACCATAAGGACACATCAATAGTTTTATTTACACCATTAACCATAAGGACACATCAATAGTTTTATTTACACCATTAACCATAAGGACACATCAATAGTTTTATTTACACCATTAACCATAAGGACACATCAATAGTTTTATTTACACCATTAACCATAAGGACACATCAATAGTTTTATTTACACCATTAACCATAAGGACACATCAATAGTTCTATTTATACAATTAACCATAAGGACACATCAATAGTTTTATTTACACTATTAAGCATAAGGACACATCAATAGTTTTATTTACATCATTAACAATAAGGACACATCAATAGTTTTGTTTACACCATGAACCATAAGGACACATCAGTAGTTTTCTATACACCATTAACCATAAGGACACATCAATAGTTTTATTTACACCATTAAATATAAGGACACATCAATAGTTTTATTTACACCATTAACCGTAAGGACACATCAGTTGTATTATATACACCATTAACCATAAGGACACATCAATAGTTTTATTTACACCATTAACCATAAGGACACATCAATAGTTTTATTTACACCATTAACTATAAGGACACATCAATAGTTTTATTTACACCATTAACCATAAGGACACATCAGTAGTTTTATATACACCATTAACCATAAGGACACATCAATAGTTTTATTTACATCATTAACCATAAGGACACATCAATAGTTTTATTTACATCATTAACCATAAGGACACATCAATAGTTTTATTTACACCATTAAACAGAAAAATATTTTATATCAGTTTTATTTACACCATTAAACAGAAAAAATATTTTATATCAATTTTATTTACACAATTAACAATGAAGATGCATCATATAAATGTTATTTATACCATTAACCAGAAGAATAAATCACACAGAAATTTAAACTTATCCGAAAGTAATTTTAGTTTGGTTTGAATTTCGCGCAAAGCCACACGAGGGCTGTCTGCGCTAGCCGTCCCTAATTTAGTAGTGTAAGGTTAGAGGGAAGGCAGCTAGTTATTACCATTCACCGCCAACTCTTGGCTACTCTTTTTCCAACGAATAGTGCAATTGAACGTCACATTATAACGCCCCCATCGGTGAAAGGGCGAGCACGTTTGGTTCGACAAGTATTTGAATGCGTGACCCTCTGATTAAGAGTCTAGTGTCTTAACTACCTGTCCATGCCGGGTCAGTAATCGTGGTATTTATAATTATAGTTTTACGATAAACAGATAGATAAATTTGTTCTACCCAGAGCCACAGATAACAACGTTATTAACCAAAAGTACTATCAGGAAGGTGAGAGCAAATTTAACTTTAAAATATTCGCTTACATTTTTGATATACAAAAACAATTAAAATACAAAACGTTCTATGGAAATACCTTGGTTACAAAACTATTTGATTTAAGCGTTTTTGATTAACAATGATGCGAAACAAGAGATATAATTACTGTTTGATTTGCTAATTGACTTTTGGCGCAAAACGCTATGTTTCAAGTAGTCTTTTAAACCGATGTGAAATGCTGGAATAATTTGGTTTTCACTTCGTTGTGTCTACAATTTTAAAAATGTCTAAACTTTATCTCATTATGTTGTTAACAATAAGTGCTAAAAGCTTAATTAAGAAATTGGGTAAATTTATTATCCTTTTTTTTATTTATTAAACTTAATTTAATAATAGCCTAACGACGAATATTATCCTAATCGCCAAGTTCTTGACACGATCGTACCTGAAAAAGACACACATGGTAACAAATTAGTCAACTTTGAAGTTAACAAGAATTGCCGGCATGAAACCTAAGGTCTAACTTATAATTACTCACAAAAAGTATTTCCAACACTAGAATTAGTGACTTTATTACGACTCTTTTGTTTGTTTTTCCCATTACATATAATTTAATCAATATATTTGATCTTCCCCACCAAAGGCGGACGGAGGCTATGCTTTCATCTCTTTGTTTCTTTGTGAGTGTGTGCTTTTCAGCAAGAATTCTCATAAACAGCTGAATGGATTTAGACGAAAATTGGTATATATTTGAACTATGACCCAACGTAGAATTGTTTAGTTTTGGAAGGTCAAAGTCAAAGCCAGGGACCCATTGGTTTTACACTATATTTGCTCTATAACTTAGTAAAAAATGATCCCATTTTGATGAAAGTTGGCGGATTTATGCAGTATAGTATTCTTAACCGAGCTGCGAAAAAAAGTTCGCATCTATTGAAAACGACGGACATGCGGACAAAATTTCATATTTTATGAGGGCCAAGTATGATCAGTGTTGTGTGGCAGGGTTATGTATGCCCCTCTAATTCAGAACTGTTTGATATTTTCCCATTACAAAAGACTTAACCAAGCGTTTCATTATAGTTTTCTTTTGTTTTATACAATTATAAGTGATTTAATGGATAATTTAATTCGTTCTTTAGAGGGTCAGCGAAAATTTTACGATCTTACAACGCTAAAATTCGAGATTTGATTCTCGTGGACAAAATGAAGGTTATCCCTTGTGTAGCTTTGTGCTAAAACAGACAAACTGTAATTTCATGATAAATTTCTTTGGTTTCAATCCATTACAAAGATTTGCATTGTTTGTTTTTAAGTGAAAAGCTACATAACAGGTTCTCTGTTCTGTGACAGCCATGAGTCTAGAAACCCAGTTCCTAGGGTAGTAATACTGCTGAGCCACTGGGGTACTATTGAAAAGATCCTAACCAATAAATTAATAACAACATTAATTTATTCCATCAAAATTACCCAACGAAATTAAGAGTGAACACAAATGCGACGTTTTTAATCTAAACTAATATTGTGGACACTAGTCCTAATTAGGTTAAATTAACATTGTGAATATTAACCCTAGTTAAGTTAAACTAACATTGTGGGTACTAGCCCTAGTTAGGTTAAATTAACATTGTGGATACTAACCCTAGTTAGGTTAAAATAACATTGTGGGTACTAGCTCTAGTTAGGTTAAACTAACATAGTGGAAGGTTTTATTTTTGTTTTTAACTCTTAATATATGGCACAAAGTGTCTGAAAAGGAATTACGTCCTCCAAATGCATTTTTTTTAATTATTAAACGGACATAACTGATAATTAGAGGAAACTATACTTTGTCAAAAGTTTTAAAAACTAATTATTCGTGTGTTTTTTTTTTATAGTAAAGCCACATTGGGCTATCTGCTCAGCCTACCCAGTGGGATCGAACCCCCCATTCTAGCATTGTAAACCCGTAGACTTACCGCTGTACTAGCGGGTTGATTGATTATTCGTCGCTTGCTTTTTCTTTTCTCAGAACAAAACCAAATGAACCCATTCTGCTCGGTTCATGGCGAGGAATTGAACCCAGGATTTTAGCATTATGAGTCTTTAAACTTACTGCTGTTCCAGCAGGTGAACAAATTTAGTAATTGTAAATTTTGAAACCAGCAACAAATATTTCTCTAGAATAAAAAAATTAAAACAAAAATATGAGTAAGTAACAACATGACATACACTTTTCAAATTTTTCTTTAGCCGAAATCTTGAATCTATTTATATGTAAGGCTAATTGTTCTTTGCTCACTACGGGTATTGAAATCCGGTTTCCAGCGATGCGAGTTCTTAAACATATGAATATGCTACTGGGATTACATCAAAGGATAACACAAAGATTACATCAGAAATATTTATATATTATATGAACAGTGTTCTTCAGGCTATCAAATAGTTGTGTTTCATTGGTAAATTATCATTTTGTTCCAGGACAGAGCTTGTGTTTCATTGGTAGATTATCATTTTGTTCCAGGACAGAGCTTGTGTTTCATTGGTAAATTATCATTTTGTTCCAGGACAGAGCTTGTGTTTCATTGGTAGATTATCATTTTGTTCCAGGACAGAGCTTGTGTTTCATTGGTAGATTATCATTTCGTTCCAGGACAGAGCTTGTGTTTCATTGGTAGATTATCATTTCGTTCCAGGACAGAGCTTGTGTTTCATTGGTAAGTTATCATTTCGTTCCAGGACAGAGCTTGTGTTTCATTGGTAAGTTATCATTTTGTTCCAGGACAGAGCTTGTGTTCCATTGGTAAGTTATCATTTCGTTCCAGGACAGAGCTTGTGTTTCATTGGTAAGTTATCATTTCGTTCCAGGACAGAGCTTGTGTTTCATTGGTAGATTATCATTTTGTTCCAGGACAGAGCTTGTGTTTCATTGGTAAGTTATCATTTCGTTCCAGGACAGAGCTTGTGTTTCATTGGTAAGTTATCATTTCGTTCCAGGACAGAGCTTGTGTTTCATTGGTAGATTATCATTTTGTTCCAGGACAGAGCTTGTGTTTCATTGGTAAGTTATCATTTCGTTCCAGGACAGAGCTTGTGTTTCATTGGTAAGTTATCATTTCGTTCCAGGACAGAGCTTGTGTTTCATTGGTAGATTATCATTTTGTTCCAGGACAGAGCTTGTGTTTCATTGGTAAGTTATCATTTCGTTCCAGGACAGAGCTTGTGTTTCATTGGTAAGTTATCATTTCATTCAAGGACAGAGCTTGTGTTTCATTGGTAAGTTATCATTTCATTCAAGGACAGAGCTTGTGTTTCATTGGTAAATTATATTTTCGTTCCAGGACAGAGCTTGTGTTTCATTGGATAATTCACAGATTCTCATGTTATTCGTATAACATCCAATTTTTATACTACAACATTTTATTTGCATGCCATTCAGTTGTTACACATCAAAGTCTCCACTTACTTTGGTTCACATTTTACGTCAAATTCCCGTGAAAATATTTCAGTTGCTTGTAACAAATAACTCGATTTTTTGGAAATGAAGCTAAAACGGTGTTTTTTGTGTCGCTGACATGTTTTCTTTATATTCCCAGCCTTTAGTTTAACATGTAGTTGCTTTGTTTGCATAACGTACCACAGGCCATCTCGGTTTCTATTTTTTGGTAGACCAAGTAAGGTAGTAGCAAAGTCACAATAGGGGCGAGGCACGCAAGAATGAGGCATTCAAAGTGAGCCGAGAGAAATATTCCCAACGAGTCATAAACTGAGTTCACATAGACCACTAGACGGCTGCATGCTGAGAAAGTTACAATTTGTGACGCTTGTGGCGCCACCTGTGGCTCTGTTCACACTTCACGTAATTAAGTCTATTGTTGAAGTTGGTATTGTGAGTGACTGTGAAAATTGTGGTATGTAGTTCGAATCCGTCTAACAGCTCAAACTTCGACAGTGATTGCACCGCCGAGATTTACACTCAAAGCGAAACTGGTGCTTCGTTAGATGAGTATACAGCTTGTATGAGACTAGTCAAAAGGGTTCATTAATTATGACAGCCTCGGTCTGAGTTAGCAAGTGTGAAAAAAACCCACAAAATCTATCTTTGTTTTTTAGTAAACTAAAAATAAGTGAAGTTATCTAGACAGATGAGTTTCGTCTAAAACTTGACTAGAAGATTTATAACAAAATAAATTACTATTATTTATTTGTAAATATCTTTGCCACAGTCATACATTCAGATAGATATCCGTAACTTAAATACATTTCTAGATTTCGTTGGCTGAAACTGTGGTGACAACTGGATCACTTTTTTGGTTAAAGACTATTCGGTTTGCTGCTTGTTTAATTAAAACCGATTTGATAATCATTGATTGCCAGATTTATCTAAAACAGTTTTAATATTTCAGGTTTTGGCTCAAATTGTGCAACTGGATGTATAAAAATGACAAAACAAATCTGTAGCAGTCGTATAAAGGGTTGAGTTCGTTTATGCATATTAATGTAAGTCGTGTGAGAATCCAGTCGATATACAGTGTGGTGGAACGGATTGTATCAGAAATACATTTAGACATTATATGGCATTCGTAGGTAGTGTGATTCCACTGACATTTGATCGCTTTTTAGGACATTATTTAACAACCCCTTTTGGCGTAAAATATTCATAGATGTAAATCATAAAAATGTATTTAGGTCGTAGATTTAGAATTTCGAAGTAAGTGGTTAAAGCTGTCCATGTACTCCAGGCAACAGTATACAACACAATAAAGAAGGATCTTTGTCTGAAAAAGCGACATAACTCACGTTTACACAAGCTTCTTAAACGAATGTTTGCCCCATCCTTGCATTCCCTAAGTACTAAGAGATAAAGTAGGTATCCATGATATTTCTTGTAAAGAATGACATATCAAGTCAATGGATACTAAGTATATGGATTTCTTGTGACTATATTTGATTACTTTAATTTTGCGCAAAACTGTTTGAGGGCTAGCTGGTTCTTATCTTCTAACTGTGAAGTGATAAACTGTAGAGAAACCAGTCAACATCACTCACCACTATAGAATAGAGGGATTGACCATCACATTATAAAATTCTCTTGGTTGAGAGGGCGAGCATGTACGGTAATGTTATCCAAATCTACGACCCGCAAATTGCAAACCGAGTATTAGGACATGCCAAATATAGTTGAAACTTGGAAACAATCCATCATTCTTACACACTAAGTGACTTATGGAGAGCAACAAGGAGAAGGGGTTCGCTTAGACACGAAAGTCTTACGGTGGGTCGTTTTGCAATGGAAAAAATGATACACCCTCGAAATTCAACAATAAAAATAAAAATTGCGAGAGGTAGCGTTTCCTACACTTCATCAGTGGTTTATGCGTCAGTTATTAACTGACTAAATTATTACAAGTATTAGTTCATCTTTGCGATTCTGAAACGTTTCTGTATTTCACTTTTTTTTTAAAGTGAAGTAAAAAGTTTTCAAATGGTTCGCGAGTTTCAGAAGAAAATTCAAGTTATGAATTAGTATAAAGAGTAAATATTTAAACAGTAATATATGAAGTTGAATTCATATCAATTCAATAAAGTTACAGCTATAAAGTCTGTCAGTGGAACAGCGTTAAGTCTGTGGTTTGTTTGTTTGATTTTGGATTTCGCGCAAAGCTCCACGAGGACTATCTGCGCTAGCCGTCCCTCATTTAGCAGTGTAGGACTGGAGAGAAGGCAGCTAGTCATCACCACCCACTGCCAACTCTTTGGCTACTTTTTCACCACCGAATAGTGGGATTGACCGTCACATTATGATGCACCCATGACTAAAATGGCGCACATGTTTGGTGTGACAGGGATTGGAACCCAGGACTCTCAGATTACGAGTCGAGCATCCTACGTCTATGGATTTACAACGCTAAAGTCCGTGGTTTCATTCCCCTCAGTGGACACAGAAATTAGCCAGGTGTGGCTTTGCTATAAGAAAAACACACACACACACACACACAACAGAAAGTTAAGTGATTTAAAAATGAACTAGTGACATATACACAAAGTAAATTATATGTGTACGAAGAAAAAACTTTAAATCAAGATTTATGGACGTAAATTAATTGTTCAAGTATTAAAACCAGTTAAAATAAAGTAAATTTCAAAAGCTCAAGCCCTCGTTTTTGAAACTGTTTAGGCTACTTATAAAACTTCGTACTGCGTTAGAACTTGTTTCTACTAAACGCTTATCAGTGGCTCAGAGACAAATTGTAAAACTCACAACTCTAAAACTCAGGTATTGATTCTTGTGGTGGGGAAAACACGGATAGTCTATTCTAGAGATATACGTTTAAAGAAAACAAATCCTTATCAAACTTCTTATTGTGTAAAAATGTACACTATATCTCTTGTTTTAACACATTAATATACAGTATTTCTCATGTTTTAACACCTTAATGTACAGTATTTCTCATGTTTTAACACCTTAATGTACAGTATTTCTCAAGTTTTAACACATCAATGTACAGCATTTCTCAAGTTTTAACACGTTAATGTACAGTATTTCTCAAGTTTTAACACCTTAATGTACACTATTTCTCAAGTTTTAACACGTTAATGTACAGTATTTCTCAAGTTTTAACACGTTAATGTACAGTATTTCTCAAGTTTTAACACCTTAATGTACACTATTTCTCAAGTTTTAACACGTTAATGTACAGTATTTCTCAAGTTTTAACACCTTAATGTACACTATTTCTCAAGTTTTAACACCTTAATGTACAGTATTTCTCAAGTTTTAACACGTTAATGTACAGTATTTCTCAAGTTTTAACACCTTAATGTACAGTATTTCTCAAGTTTTAACACCTTAATGTACAGTATTTCTCAAGTTTTAACAAGGTAATGTATTGTAAATTCTTAACCATACCCACTTCCAACTTTCAAGGGTTTCGAGATGTCCCAGTGACATGCATAGTCGAAATTTATTGGAATGGATGTTGACATGTCTCATGACATTTCTGTATGTAAAAATCAAGGAGAGGGAGAAATCCTACATGCCAAGACTTACAGGGTATTTCCAGTTAATAAACAAGGCAAAATGGAGGTAATTGTAAGAAAAGGTTACGCTAAGAAGGTCACTTGTACACGATCCGCTAAACCAAGCATGTTCTACGTTATTGGTAAGGAAAAACCACAGTAAACACAACCACACACACATAACAAAAAACTAAACTTATTTGGGATAAACTGAAAACTGAACATGTTACATTGCGAATAACACTATTAGTAAGAGTTTAATAAAAACTAAAGAAACAATTATGTGAGAAATAGCTCAATATTTGTCATGGTGTTATTACATAAACACATTAAATGAAATTTAACAGGAAATGATAAAATATTAAAATCTGTGTCCACAGATGAATGCGTTGTGCCGAACAATCAATTTGCAGCCCGAAACGTTAACCACTAGACCACAAGAAAGTTACAAAAATATCACAATCAAAGGAAAACTGATATCGATCTAAAATACGTCAAGAAGTGAAAAGGCTTAGCCACAGACGTTTTACTAACACCTTTCGGCGACCTGGCATGGCCAAGTGGTTGAGGTACTCGATTTGTAATCTGAGGGTCACGGGTTCGAATCCTCGTCACACCAAGCATACTCGCCTTTTCAACCGTGGGGGCGTTATACGTAACGGTCAATCCCACTATTCGTTGGTCAAAGAAGTAGCTCAAGAATTGTCGGTGGGTGGTGATAACTAGCTGCCTTCCCTCTAGTCTTACACTGCTACATTAGGAACGGCTAGCACAGATATCCCTCGTGCAGCTTTGCGCGAAATTCAAACCGAACTTCGTTTCGGTTGTAATGACTGACACCTATTTTCTAAGTACTGTATCATGATATCTAACTAACAAAGCAATCTCCAGATGTGTGCATATATTTTTTTGTAATTCAATGTTTCGACCACGTAGTATTTAGTTGTTTATCATTGAATTAGAAACTATTCCTTATCAGTACAACCGTTTGTTCTATTTAACATAGATCAAGTTAGTTAGATCTTAGTGACTTATCGTTATAATCTAGTGACACAACGTGCTCTTTTCCTCTCTGATCTAAACAAGAACATTGTTGTTATCGCTACTTTGACACATCTGAATATTTTCAAATATTAAAACCACTTTCTAGTAGCGGAGAATTGTTTCATCGTTCAAGTCTCGAGGAAATATGATTTTGAAATAAACTCAATTTTACTTAATTCGGCGAATGCAGTGTTCTTTATACAACAATGAAACTATGTACCAAAATATAGCACCAACTGTTACTAGACCTGGTTACTAGACCTTATTAGGAAGTACTAACTGCTTTGTATTGGTTACTAGGCCTTGTTAGGAAGTACTAACTAGTTTTTATTGGTTACTAGAGCTTGTTAGGAAGTACTAACTAGTTTTTATTGGTTACTAGAGCTTGTTAGGAAGTACTAACTAGTTTTTATTGGTTACTAGGCCTTGTTAGGAAGTACTAACTAGTTTTTATTAGTTACTAGGCCTTGTTAGGAAGTACTAACTAGTTTTTATTGGTTACTAGGCCTTGTTATGAAGTACTAACTAGTTTTTATTGGTTACTAGACCTTGTTAGGAAGTACTAACTAGTTTTTATTGGTTACTAGAGCTTGTTAGGAAGTACTAACTAGTTTTT
This sequence comes from Tachypleus tridentatus, assembly GCF_004210375.1. NCBI lineage: Eukaryota > Metazoa > Arthropoda > Merostomata > Xiphosura > Limulidae > Tachypleus > Tachypleus tridentatus. The sequence continues at coordinate 8,625,492 of NC_134833.1, forward strand.
ATTGGTTACTAGAGCTTGTTAGGAAGTACTAACTGCTTTTTATTGGTTACTAGGCTTTGTTAGGAAGTACTAACTAGTTTTTATTGGTTACTAGAGCTTGTTAGGAAGTACTAACTGCTTTTTATTGGTTACTAGGCCTTGTTAGGAAGTACTAACTAGTTTTTATTGGTTACTAGGCCTTGTTATGAAGTACTAACTAGTTTTTATTGGTTACTAGGCCTTGTTAGGAAGTACTAACTAGTTTTTATTGGTTACTAGGCCTTGTTAGGAAGTACTAACTAGTTTTTATTGGTTACTAGGCCTTGTTAGGAAGTACTAACTAGTTTTTATTGGTTACTAGGCCTTGTTAGGAAGTACTAACTGGTTTTTATTGGTTACTAGGCCTTGTTAGGAAGTACTAACTGGTATTTATTGATTACTAGGCCTTGCTAGGAAGTACTAACTAGTTTTTATTGGTTACTAGAGCTTGTTAGGAAGTACTAACTAGTTTTTATTTGTTACTAGGCCGTGTTAGGAAGTACTAACTAGTTTTTATTGGTTACTAGAGCTTGTTAGGGTGTACTAACTAGTTTTTATTGGTTACTAGAGCTTGTTAGGAAGTACTAACTGGTTTTTATTGGCTACTAGGCCTTGTTAGGAAGTACTAAATAGTTTTTATTGGTTACTAGGTTTTGTTAGGAAGTACTAACTAGTTTTTATTGGTTATTAGGCCTTGTTAGGAAGTACTAACTAGTTTTTATTGGTTACTAGAGCTTGTTAGGGAGTACTAACTAGTTTTTATTGGTTACTAGGCCTTGTTAGCGAGTAATAACTGGTTTTTAGTAGTCATTAGACTTTGTAAGAAGGTACTCTAGTGTCTCTAGTTTTTATGTGTCCAATTAAGTAATGTTATATTTCAGACTTTCCAAAGTTTGATTCAGAGTATTAACGATAATGCCGGTTTCTCTATTCTCTGTTCTTTTCTTAAATATAAAGGCTGTTATATCCGTATTGATAAAACAGCATATATTATTTCAATAGGTACATTCCTAGTATATCTTAAAATATTGCTCGCTATCCAGTTCACGTCAAACAAAAAACAACAACTGATATGTTTTGAAACAGAGCATGCTCTGATGTTGTTCCCCAGAGTATAGTTACTAGTGTGAGGGTTACATTAATAACATAACGTTCAACTTCTAGTCATCCATCTTCTCAAGTTGCGAAAGTCGGGAACAAATACTAAATTACTTCTTGAGGTTAAAGATACGAGCTTACAAGTTATAGAAGAATCGAACAGAAAATCTGGTACCTACAAGAGTTGGAACAACTTAACATCGATTGAGATGATTTGGTAAACTGTAAATTTAATAAACCATGTGCTAAGAAAAAAGTAAAAAAAGTAACAGTCTAATTCTTTACCCGGGTATACACTATTTGATGAATCGAACATAAAATCTGGTACCTACAAGAGTTGGAACAACTAAACATCGATTGAGATGATTTGGTAAACTGTAAATTTAATAAACCACGTGCTAAGAAAAAAAGTAAAAAAAGTAACAGTCTAACTCTTTACCCGGGTATACACTATTTGATGAATCGAACATAAAATCTGGTACCTACAAGAGTTGGAACAACTAAACATCGATTGAGATGATTTGGTAAACTGAAAATTTAATAAACCACGTGCTAAGAAAAAAAGTAAAAAAGTAACAGTCTAACTCTTTACCCGGGTATACACTATTTGATGAATCGAACATAAAATGTATGGGTTACGCGGAAACAGTCCGTAGCACTTATCACCAATTTACTCGATTCACGGTATAGAAAGCACAATTTAGCACGTACTCAAAAAGTTTCTTTTTTGTTTTTTGACTTTCATGCAAAGCTACAGGAGAGCTATCTGCGATAGCCGTCCCTAATTTACCAGTATAAGACTAGAGAGAAGGCAGCTAGACATCACCACCCACCGTCAAATCTTGGGCTACTCTTTTACCAACGAATAGTGGGATTGACTGTAACATTATAATGTCCCATGGCTGAAAAGGCTAGCATGTTTGGTGCGACGGGGATACGAACCCATGACCCTTAGATTACGAGTCGAGCGCCCCTAACCACCTAGCCATGCTGAGGCCCTACAGACGATACGAACAGTACAGATTGAGAACGATCTGGCCATGCAGAGCCTACTCGGAAGGAGTTGAATTGTTTACCAGGGTTAATATGACTTGATGAATCGAACACAAAATTTGTTTTGTACTCGAAAAGAGCTGAACTGGTTATTCACATTTTACATTACATAATGAATCGAACACAAACTCAGTAAGAGTAAAAAATATTTATAATCGGTCCCACTGAATCAAAAACATAATACAGCATGTATTTGGATTGATTGACTGATTGTTTTGAATTAAGCACAAAGCTGCACAGTGGGCTGTTTGTGCTCTGTCTACCACGGGTATCGAAACCCGGTTTTTAAGGGGAAAGAGTTCGCAGAAATTCCGCTGTGCCACTAGGAAGCCAACATAGTCAGAAATAGTGGAACTGTTTACCGAAATGTATACCATTTGATGAATCGAATACAATATATTATGTACTGACATGATTCGCTGATAGAAAACAAAATAAATGGAAACCCAGAGAGGAGAGCACATGCTAAAACACGGCACTTAACGATGTTACGAAGAAATGTGTGCAACAAGTGTTAGCACACGATTGGTCCGGTAATTCACGCTTTCAGATAGACCATTAGGACCCTGTCTTATACTTTATTCAAAAATGGAAGATAACTTTGTTTGTTTGTTTTCGAATTTCGCGCAAAGTTACTCGAGAGCTATCTGTGCTAGCCGTCCCTAAGTTAGCAGTGTAAGACTAGAGGGAAGGCAGCTAGTCATCACCACCCACCGCCAACTCTTGAACTACTCTTTTACCAACGAATAGTGGGATTGACCGTTACATTATAACGCCCCTACGGCCGAAAGGGCGAGCATGTTTGGCGCGATGGAGATGCGAACCCGCGACCCTCAGATTACGAGTCGCACGCCTTAACACGCTTGGCCATGCCGGGCCGGAAGATAAGTAAGTTAAATACATTGTTTTAAGTTTTATCCGTAATCGTACTTGTAATATCTGCGCATTATGCACTTACACTATTTTTATTCAAACAATATATTGTAATCATTATACGTCATTACACTTATGAAATATACACTTAATATTGGCTTATTTAAATTGTTTAATTCAGTTCCTATGTACCATATACATTATAAACTGAAACTGTTTATTTAAACAATGTGATTTAATCCTTATGTTTCATTAAACGTATAACTGCTAAAACCTGCACATTTAAACTGTGTTTCCTTATTCAGTAATGATTACAACTAAATTATTACTCAAGTTTAATCGTCCACTAATTAAGGAGCGCCACCTGCTTGGCCTCGGAAGAAAGACTACATCATCTATTGATTTCATCACGCTGTATAGAGGGCGAGGTGTCAAGGAAAGCACGGCTTTATTAACAAACCTATCGAGTGTGTGATTTGATATCACGTGACATACTTTCATTACCTGGTCTTCACACCTATGTGAAAGGTTCTTAAAATTCGACTTTCGTGATGGATATGACACAAATGAAATAGAAAACGACATGTTCATGACGTAAGATGTTTTACCGTTTATGACTCGCATATCTTTACCTCCTCCTTCCAATGTTGTCATACTGAAGCAGTTTTATTTTTTTGTTATCTTTAAAATACTGTGTTACAGATCCTACTTACAATATCTTTATGGACGAATTTGGACGTTCGTATTAAAATTTAGACTTTCGTCCTTATTACAGTAATTATGTCCGTGTTAGTTTGATAGAACTTTATAATGTGTTTGTTCTGTATAACATATGTATCTGTATGATATTTCACTCTATTCCTACATAATGTATACAAGTACATACACACAAATAACACATAATCTATAAAACATATTACAGTGTACAGGAGACACACACGTATATAGAACCACGAAGAAATCCGGTAAATCTTTAACCAATTTAAATAACAATCAATGTTTTATAATCTATCGAACAACAGCTAAAAATATAACAAAGAAATATGATCGTTTTGTAAAAATCATTAAAACTGTGTATTTTTTAACAAAATAAGATATGTCACGATTTTCCCTTTCATCACGTAACTGTTCCTCTCAGCAACGCACGAGGAAAGATAGAATGACAGCAATTACTTCTTCAACCATAATCTGTACATATTTACCTGCTATACTGCTCAAAAGAATGTGTTGCTTACACATGGAAACACCTTCAGTAAAACAGTGAACATGAATGGAGTGATTAAACTTTACTGATGGAAACACCTTTAGTAAAACAGTGAACATAAATGGAGTGATTAAACTTTACTGATGGAAACACCTTTAGTAAAACAGTGAACATGAATTGAGTGATTAAACTTTACTGATGGAAACACCTTTAGTAAAACAGTGAACATGAATGGAGTGATAAACTTTACTGATGGAAACACCTTTAGTAAAACAGTGAACATGAATGGAGTGATAAACTTTACTGATGGAAACACCTTTAGTAAAACAGTGAACATAAATCGAGTGATAAACTTTACTGATGGAAACACCTTCAGTAAAACAGTGAACATAAATGGAGTGATAAACTTTACTGATGGAAACACCATTAGTAAAACAATGAACATGAATGGAGTGATAAACTTTACTGAAGGAAACACCTTTAGTAAAACAGTGAACATAAATGGAGTGATAAACTTTACTGATGGAAACACCATTAGTAAAACAGTGAACATGAATGGAGTGATAAACTTTACTGATGGAAACACTATTAGTAAAACAGTGAACATAAATGGAGTGATAAACTTTACTGATGGAAACACCATTAGTAAAACAGTGAACATGAATGGAGTGATAAACTTTACTGATGGATACACCTTTAGTAAAACAGTGAACATGAATGGAGTGATAAACTTTACTGATGGATACACCTTTAGTAAAACAGTGAACATGAATGGAGTGATAAACTTTACTGATGGAAACACCTTTAGTAAAACAGTGAACATGAATGGAGTGATAAACTTTACTGATGGAAACACCTTTAGTAAAACAGTGAACATAAATGGAGTGATAAACTTTACTGATGGAAACACCTTCAGTAAAACAGTGAACATAAATGGAGTGATAAACTTTACTGATGGAAACACCATTAGTAAAACAATGAACATGAATGGAGTGATAAACTTTACTGAAGGAAACACCTTTAGTAAAACAGTGAACATAAATGGAGTGATAAACTTTACTGATGGAAACACCATTAGTAAAACAGTGAACATGAATGGAGTGATAAACTTTACTGATGGAAACACTATTAGTAAAACAGTGAACATAAATGGAGTGATAAACTTTACTGATGGAAACACCATTAGTAAAACAGTGAACATGAATGGAGTGATAAACTTTACTGATGGATACACCTTTAGTAAAACAGTGAACATGAATGGAGTGATAAACTTTACTGATGGATACACCTTTAGTAAAACAGTGAACATGAATGGAGTGATAAACTTTACTGATGGAAACACCATTAGTAAAACAGTGAACATAAATGGAGTGATAAACTTTACTGATGGAAACACCATTAGTAAAACAGTGAACATGAATGGAGTGATAAACTTTACTGATGGATACACCTTTAGTAAAACAGTGAACATAAATGGAGTGATAAACTTTACTGATGGATACAGCTTTAGTAAAACAGTGAACATGAATGGAGTGATAAACTTTACTGATGGAAACACCATTAGTAAAACAGTGAACATAAATGGAGTGATAAACTTTACTGATGGAAACACCATTAGTAAAACAGTGAACATGAATGGAGTGATAAACTTTACTGATGGATACACCTTTAGTAAAACAGTGAACATGAATGGAGTGATAAACTTTACTGATGGATACACCTTTAGTAAAACAGTGAACATGAATGGAGTGATAAACTTTACTGATGGAAACCCCATTAGTAAAACAGTGAACATAAATGGAGTGATAAACTTTACTGATGGATACACCTTTAGTAAAACAGTGAACATGAATGGAGTGATAAACTTTACTGATGGATACACCTTTAGTAAAACAGTGAACATAAATGGAGTGATAAACTTTACTGATGGATACACCTTTAGTAAAACAGTGAACATAAATGGAGTGACAAACTTTACTGATGGAAACACCTTTAGTAAAACAGTGAACATAAATGGAGTGATAAACTTTACTGATGGAAACACCATTAGTAAAACAGTGAACATGAATGGAGTGACAAACTTTACTGATGTATACACCTTTAGTAGAACAGTGAACATAAATGGAGTGATAAACTTTACTGAAGGAAACACCATTAGTAAAACAGTGAACATGAATGGAGTGATAAACTTTACTGATGGATACACCTTTAGTAAAACAGTGAACATGAATGGAGTGACAAACTTTACTGATGGATACACCTTTAGTAGAACAGTGAACATAAATGGAGTGATAAACTTTACTGATGGAAACACCATTAGTAAAACAGTGAACATGAATGGAGTGATAAACTTTACTGATGGATACACCTTTAGTAAAACAGTGAACATAAATGGAGTGATAAACTTTACTGAAGGAAACACCATTAGTAAAACAGTGAACATGAATGGAGTGATAAACTTTACTGATGGATACACCTTTAGTAAAACAGTGAACATGAATGGAGTGATAAACTTTACTGATGGATACAGCTTTAGTAAAACAGTGAACATAAATGGAGTGATTAAACTTTACTGATGGAAACACCTTTAGTAAAACAGTGAACATGAATGGAGTGATTAAACTTTACTGATGGAAACACCTTTAGTAAAACAGTGAACATGAATGGAGTGATAAACTTTACTGATGGATACACCTTTAGTAAAACAGTGAACATGAATGGAGTGATAAACTTTACTGATGGATACACCTTTAGTAAAACAGTGAACATAAATGGAGTGATAAACTTTACTGATGGATACACCTTTAGTAAAACAGTGAACATAAATGGAGTGATAAACTTTACTGATGGATACACCTTTAGTAAAACAGTGAACATGAATGGAGTGATAAACTTTACTGATGGATACACCTTTAGTAAAACAGTGAACATGAATGGAGTGATAAACTTTACTGATGGATACACCTTTAGTAAAACAGTGAACATAAATGGAGTGATAAACTTTACTGATGGATACACCTTTAGTAAAACAGTGAACATAAATGGAGTGATAAACTTTACTGATGGATACACCTTTAGTAAAACAGTGAACATGAATGGAGTGATAAACTTTACTGATTGAAACACCATTAGTAAAACAATGAACATGAATGGAGTGATTAAAACTCTCCAAACATTACAACAGATAAACTACTAGTAGATCTGGTTAGATATGACATATAGATTTAGTGATATTTTTTTAAAGTAATTATTTCGTATATCCTATGATTGACAGTAAGAGATGCAATACCTGAATACGTTTTTGTTATAATGACACGAATTCTCCCTGAGAGGAATTTCCTTTCGGAAAAAGTACTGAAAGTTAAATTTGCTTTTATATATTTAAGGAAGGATGCAGTATTGAAATGGACATTTGGATTTATTATCTAACCTCATGGAGTGCCAACTATAGGGCGTACACGTAAGTACGGTGCAGAAAATCGGTATGGAACATATAAAGTATATATATATATATATATGTATGTATATACACATATATCTGAATGTACAAGTAGATTAATTAAAAATAACCGTACAATTATCACTACTACAAATAATACAGTAACATCAGTTATTACGTGGAAATGATACATACAGTATATATACCAACAGGTTAGAGTGGAGAGCTGTGTCATGTACGTTACTGCTCAACAACAACAAAATAGTTGCAAGGTTATAATTTAGTTGTTTCTTAGCTACAGTATTACTCGCTGCTAAGCTACAACTTTAATTTTTCTAAGCTGCAGTATTACTCGTTTCTAAGCTACAACTTTAGTTTTTCTAAGCTACAGTATTACTCGTTGCTAAGCTACAACTTTAGTTTTTCTAAGCTACAGTATTACTCGTTGCTGAGCTACAACTTTAGTTTTTCTAAGCTACAGTATTACTCGTTGCTAAGCTACAACTTTAGTTTTCCTAAGCTACAGTATTACTCGTTGCTAAGCTACAACTTTAGTTTTTTAAGCTGCAGTATTACTCGTTGCTGAGCTACAACTTCAGTTTTTCTAAGCTACAGTATTACTCGTTGCTAAGCTACAACTTTAGTTTTTCTTAGCTACAGTATTACTCGTTGCTAAGCTACAACTCTAGTTTTTCTAAGCTACAGTATTTGTCGTTCCTGAGCTAGAACCCACATGTCACACACAGCACTTCGACTTCCCTCTCCAAAAGGAAACATAAGTGAAGGTCACCAGAAAAACATAACTCACGTTGTTTCGTAACTTTCTGAATGACTCGTCACTTTACTGGTACTCGCGCATGCGTAAATCGTCTTACTAGTTATATGTGTCAGCTGTTAGTAAGCATATTTGTAAATAACATGCTCAAGCTACACGAAAATTATTTAATTACGTACATCCAGCTGTATATGGGCAGCTGGACCTTAAGTTCCGAATTAAAACTACCAATTACTAAATCACACACGACGTATAATTCAGCTGTTCTTCAAATGATTACGTAAACAGAACACACCTGATTTACATAAGGTATATGTAGCTTTCAAAAGCTAAAATATTTTTTGAATGACCATTTCAGGATGCCTAGTGATCTGGGGTTTTGGAGAGACGATGACGTCAAATGTTTTCAGGCCCAGTTTTCTTTCCATAGAAAATTAGTGATAGCAAATGTAAATTATTTTATGTGTGAGTGTGTATTTATATACACATATGTACATTTTATCAGAGGTAGCAACAGGTAGTAGTGAAAATATTTTATCAGAGGTAGCAACAACAGCTAGTTTTGGAAACATTTTATCAGAGATAATAACAGCTAGTTGTGGAATATGTGACCAGATATTGTAACAGCTAGTTGTAGAAACAGTTCGTTAGAACTTGTTACAGCTAGTTGTGGAAACATAATTATTATTATTATCTATTATTATGAGATATTAATAGGTATTTGTGAAAATATCTTCTTTTCATCTACAATCGAGAGTCGAATCTCTGATTTTAACGTCGTAACTCCATAATATTTCTACTGTTCCACCGGTGGATAATTTGTTAAGATTAATATTAAGTTGTTTAAAGAACACGCCTGGAAGTGCCAATGGATAACGTCGTTTTTTGTTATTAACCGTGAATGTACACATAGGTTATTTGTGCTGTTGCAAACCATGAGTGTCAAAATCGTGGTTTTAACTTTAAATTTACTACTGAGTCTCTGAGATTATTTTATAATGTAATTCATTTCCAAATGGCTTTACAGGATGATAGACAAAACAACAACAACAAAATATCTCGTTTTAAATATCTTAGTGAACTTCAGAAACCTATTCTAAAGATATTGAGCATAACTGTGCATTATAACTGAACATATGGTCTTGTATTTGGTTGGGGAAAATGAAGAAAGCACTTTCTCCACAAGGAGGCGTTACATATCATAAGTTATACTGCACATACAGGTAAAGTGAATAGACCTTTCTTTAAGTTACAAACAAGTAAAAGAGATAGTTCTGATGTATCTGTTTGCACACACACAAAGTGGTTTAGAGAGCAATCAAACATTGTGATTATACAACTGGGTTGGTGAGAACGGTACGAGATGCATTATTAGGTTTTGCTTTCTTCATTAAATCTGTTTGTCTTGTATTGTTTGACAATACTTTTCGACTTGTTTCTCTGAGTCGATTAATCAGTAAACATTTCAACTGATTTCCCTTTCTGCACACGGTATTAATTGCCAAGTCTAGCTCGGCGTAACGTGTATAATGAATATCCCCTAAAGCTTTGTTTTCGTGTTTTATTTCGTGATCGTCTGTCTGACCGTATTTCAGTACTCTAAAGTCAAGATGGAGGCGAGTCGTAACTGACGACGAAAAGCATTTTTAATCCAGGATCGAAGTCTATACATCGTTCATTTTTTTGTTTTACGAGGTGTCTCAATATTTTGACAATTGTGTAAAGGGATGCCTTGAATGGTTTGATAAAACAGGCACTTTAGCAACAGCGATTTCGTTTTGTCTTTAAAGAAAACAAACAAACAAGAAACAAACATAAAGAAGCATTATAATAACTTTTAGATAGTCAATGTTTGTTTCAGAGGAGTATTCAACCTGAATGGCAAATTACGATATCAGGAGCTAGATGGCAAGGTGAAAGGTTTCGTTACGAAACCAGGTGCTAAACGGCCAGCCAGGTGAAAGACTCCTAAGGTTACATCATGAAACCAGGGGCTAAGCGGCGAGGTAAAAGACCTCTGAAGTTTAGGTATATCGGTATCTAATTTATAACTACTTACCAGAGGGAAAACACACGGTAAGCACTATCTTCTTACCACTAAGGTCGTGTATAGTGATGTGAAGTGAATAATGCAGTTGAGCACCACTGTCAAATATGCCCATGGCTGAGTTAAAAGCATTTTCAGTGGCATCGTGGCTCGAAGAGTGGACACTTCGCTATACTATTTATCAAGCTACTGGATATAAAAACACTCGTTTTTGTATCCATACGTATGGGTCACATTAGAGACAGCTTTGTAGAGACATACAAAACTTTCACTTGTGTTTTTATACCCATACGTATGGGTCACATTAGTGACAGCTTTGTGGAGACATACAAAACTTTCACTTGTGTTTTTATACCCATACGTATGGGTCACATTAGTGACAGCTTTGTAGAGACATACAAAACTTTCACTTGTGTTTTTATATCCATACGTATGGGTCACATTAGTGACAGCTTTGTGGAGACATACAAAACTTTCACTTGTGTTTTTATACCCATACGTATGGGTCACATTAGTGACAGCTTTGTGGAGACATACAAAACTTTCACTTGTGTTTTTATATCCATACGTATGGGTCACATTAGTGACAGCTTTGTGGAGACATACAAAACTTTCACTTGTGTTTTTATATCCATACGTATGGGTCACATTAGTGACAGCTTTGTAGAGATATACAAAACTTTCACTTGTGTTTTTATATCCATACGTATGGGTCACATTAGTGACAGCTTTGTAGAGATATACAAAACTTTCACTTGTGTTTTTATACCCATACGTATGGGTCACATTAGTGACAGCTTTGTGGAGACATACAAAACTTTCACTTGTGTTTTATATCCATACGTATGGGTCACATTAGTGACAGCTTTGTAGAGATATACAAAACTTTCACTTTGTGTTTTTATATCCATACGTATGGGTCACATTAGTGACAGCTTTGTAGAGATATACAAAACTTTCACTTGTGTTTTTATACCCATACGTATGGGTCACATTAGTGACAGCTTTGTGGAGACATACAAAACTTTCACTTGTGTTTTTATACCCATACGTATGGGTCACATTAGTGACAGCTTTGTAGAGACATACAAAACTTTCACTTGTGTTTTTATATCCATACGTATGGGTCACATTAGTGACAGCTTTGTGGAGACATACAAAACTTTCACTTGTGTTTTTATACCCATACGTATGGGTCACATTAGTGACAGCTTTGTGGAGACATACAAAACTTTCACTTGTGTTTTTATACCATACGTATGGGTCACATTAGTGACAGCTTTGTAGAGACATACAAAACTTTCACTTGTGTTTTTATATCCATACGTATGGGTCACATTAGTGACAGCTTTGTGGAGACATACAAAACTTTCACTTGTGTTTTTATACCCATACGTATGGGTCACATTAGTGACAGCTTTGTGGAGACATACAAAACTTTAACTTGTGTTTTTATACTCATACGTATGGGTCACATTAGTGACAGCTTTGTGGAGACATACAAAACTTTCACTTGTGTTTTTATATCCATACGTATGGGTCACATTAGTGACAGCTTTGTGGAGACATACAAAACTTTCACTTGTGTTTTTATACCCATACGTATGGGTCACATTAGTGACAGCTTTGTGGAGACATACAAAACTTTCACTTGTGTTTTTATATCCATACGTATGGGTCACATTAGTGACAGCTTTGTAGAGACATACAAAACTTTCACTTGTGTTTTTATACCCATACGTATGGGTCACATTAGTGACAGCTTTGTGGAGACATACAAAACTTTCACTTGTGTTTTATACCCATACGTATGGGTCACATTAGTGACAGCTTTGTGGAGACATACAAAACTTTCACTTGTGTTTTTATACCATACGTATGGGTCACATTAGTGACAGCTTTGTGGAGACATACAAAACTTTCACTTGTGTTTTTATACCCATACGTATGGGTCACATTAGTGACAGCTTTGTGGAGACATACAAAACTTTCACTTGTGTTTTTATATCCATACGTATGGGTCACATTAGTGACAGCTTTGTAGAGACATACAAAACTTTCACTTGTGTTTTTATACCCATACGTATGGGTCACATTAGTGACAGCTTTGTGGAGACATACAAAACTTTCACTTGTGTTTTTATACCCATACGTATGGGTCACATTAGTGACAGCTTTGTGGAGACATACAAAACTTTCACTTGTGTTTTTATATCCATACGTATGGGTCACATTAGTGACAGCTTTGTAGAGACATACAAAACTTTCACTTGTGTTTTTATACCCATACGTATGGGTCACATTAGTGACAGCTTTGTGGAGACATACAAAACTTTCACTTGTGTTTTATACCCATACGTATGGGTCACATTAGTGACAGCTTTCTGGAGACATACAAAACTTTCACTTGTGTTTTTATACCCATACGTATGGGTCACATTAGTGACAGCTTTGTGGAGACATACAAAACTTTCACTTGTGTTTTTATATCCATACGTATGGGTCACATTAGTGACAGCTTTGTAGAGACATACAAAACTTTCACTTGTGTTTTATACCCATACGTATGGGTCACATTAATGACAGCTTTGTGGAGACATACAAAACTTTCACTTGTGTTTTTATATCCATACGTATGGGTCACATTAGTGACAGCTTTGTAGAGACATACAAAACTTTCACTTGTGTTTTTATACCCATACGTATGGGTCACATTAGTGACAGCTTTGTGGAGACATACAAAACTTTCACTTGTGTTTTTATACCCATACGTATGGGTCACATTAGTGACAGCTTTGTGGAGACATACAAACTTTCACTTGTGTTTTTATACCCATACGTATGGGTCACATTAGTGACAGCTTTGTGGAGACATACAAAACTTTCACTTGTGTTTTTATACCATACGTATGGGTCACATTAGTGACAGCTTTGTGGAGACATACAAAACTTTCACTTGTGTTTTATACCCATACGTATGGGTCACATTAGTGACAGCTTTGTGGAGACATACAAAACTTTCACTTGTGTTTTATATCCATACGTATGGGTCACATTAGTGACAGCTTTGTAGAGACATACAAAACTTTCACTTGTGTTTTTATACCCATACGTATGGGTCACATTAGTGACAGCTTTGTGGAGACATACAAAACTTTCACTTGTGTTTTTATACCCATACGTATGGGTCACATTAGTGACAGCTTTGTGGAGACATACAAAACTTTCACTTGTGTTTTATACCCATACGTATGGGTCACATTAGTGACAGCTTTGTGGAGACATACAAAACTTTCACTTGTGTTTTTATACCCATACGTATGGGTCACATTAGTGACAGCTTTGTGGAGACATACAAAACTTTCACTTGTGTTTTATATCCATACGTATGGGTCACATTAGTGACAGCTTTGTAGAGACATACAAAACTTTCACTTGTGTTTTATACCCATACGTATGGGTCACATTAGTGACAGCTTTGTGGAGACATACAAAACTTTCACTTGTGTTTTTATATCCATACGTATGGGTCACATTAGTGACAGCTTTGTGGAGACATACAAAACTTTCACTTGTGTTTTATACCCATACGTATGGGTCACATTAGTGACAGCTTTGTGGAGACATACAAAACTTTCACTTGTGTTTTTTATACCCATACGTATGGGTCACATTAGTGACAGCTTTGTGGAGACATACAAAACTTTCACTTGTGTTTTTATACCCATACGTATGGGTCACATTATACCGAAATAAAAATTTTCAACATCAAACCAAAAATTTCCAAAGTCACTTTCCTTGTTTTCTCAAAATGTTTTTGACATATACATATATACATATAATTGCAAAGTAACATATAATACAGAGCACTGTTTTGAACAGCCTCAAATAGATTAATATATCAATCCATCTCAGATTAGATGGGTTTACTCTGTGACTATGGGTTTGACTATCTGGTTAGTGACAACGCACTGTTTACACAACCTCTGCTAAGAGTGTACTATGATAAAGTTAAGAAATATCAACAGCTGGTGAAGTCTGCATATCGGACAAGTGTTATCCCTGTGTTCCTAGAACTTTGTCATCGAGTCTGGCCCACTGCCAACAAAAGAGTCAGATACGGGAACAATCACGTGTGCATGGAACATGGAAATTCGCCTTTAAGCTGGCTTTATGTAGAGTTCACTGTGAGAGATAGGTTTGTGAGGAACGAGTGAATCTCATACAATGAAGTTAAACAAAAGAAGCTCGTTTGTGACGAATTCACGTGCTTAAAACAGCATAAGGATTGTGTTAGTACACTGACCAGTCACGAATCATGTTACAATAGTCTAACAAATGTAAGTGTTCAACCAATTACCAATGACAATACATTTACATACAGAAAACATGGAATTCAGCCAATCGCGTTGTAGATAATATTAAAAAACGTATTTCCTTTCTACGACAGGAAGAAAACTCACTTTGATTTGACAGAAAAGATGCTGTTTTTATATTTTAATTTTCAAACATGACTGTGAAGCGTACTTCCTGGTTAGAGAATTACAAAGTATATCAAACTGTTTAATGAACAGAAACAATAAAATATTCTAAGAAGAAGCAAAAAAAAATAAAATGTGTCGATTGGTTCATTACCTGAGAGTTTTATAAGTAGCCATAGTGACGTGCTTGAAAGGAAGGTAAGAACAAGGAACTACATAGAACTGCACGGGTTCTTAGTATGTTAACATAGAATTCAATACAACTTAAACTACGCTGACCCTTTAGATACGTGATGATGGAGAGATTATCTCTCCAGATATAGAACAAGAGATGGCATAGACCATATTTCAAGGATTGTTTTAGGACTTTGAAAGTTGTAAACCTGTTGTAGTTTGTGTAACGAGGTACATACAATACCCCATGGTACATACACTTCTAGTAAAGCTTTAGTTATATACGTTATGACGCACGTACCGATAAAATGACTTAAAACTGTATGTATTTTTGTTTTTGTCTTAATTACAGGAAAGACGTACCACTATTTTAACTACAGGAGAGAGGTACCACTTTTTTAACTACAGGATAGTGGTGCCACTGTTTTAACTACAGGATAGAGGTACCACTGTTTCAACTACAGGATAGAGGTACCACTGTTTTAACTACAGGATAGAGGTACCACTGTTTCAACTACAGGAGAGAGGTACCACTATTTTAACTACAGGATAGTGGTGCCACTGTTTTAACTACAGGATAGAGGTACCACTGTTTCAACTACAATATAGAGGTATCACTATTTTAACTACAGGATAGAGGCACCACTGTTTCAACTTCAAGATAGAGGTGCCACTGTTTTTACTACAGTATAGTAGTGCCACTGTTTTAAAACTTACCTTATCATTTGCTGCAGCGTCCTTTAGAGAGCCGACTTACGTGATAGGGTGCACCTTCGTACTGTCTAATGATAAAACACTTGTATTATGAGGCAAAATCGATCGCCAGTAACGCGCTTCTCTGTTCAAGAGACAAAGTACACTGGTGTCTCTCGAGTTTTGATTCACGTTTTGGAACAGAACTCGTAACACATGTGTAATGTAAACTTTAAAACTACTCGCAACATTACGATCCAACAAGTGTCAACAGAGAGTATTAATATTAATAATATACAGCACCTTCTTCTTGCTTTTCTTATTCGTCGCTCAAACAGAACGTTGGCACGCGCCGGTGTTGCTTGCCAATTTTACTAGAACGCAAGAAAGTGTCTTCTACCGCGTCCTAAAGCTTCCGTTCCAAATCCAAAGGTGAAAGACGTCCTGCCCTCTAGCGCAGAACGTGGAAGTTATCTCTAGAGCAGTGGTAGTATCTCATAAATATTAATGGTAGTATATCTCTTAACTCTACAAACTTGCACTTTTTAAGTTTAACAACTGAACCGTTAAACTGTTCTAAGTCTTTAGGTTCATGATTTAAGCTTTGTTATAGTAATTTCTTTCTTTCTCACGAGCTCTGATCATCCCTTTCCCTTTCATCTTATCATTATTACATCTTAAATCTACGACTTAAAACAGTTGAAATGTTCTCCTTGGCGGGTTAGCGATAAAAGTTAAAATTATTGGTTTGTTACCTGCGTTGGGCGCAAATAGTCAATTGGAAAGCTTTAGATTTAATTACAAACAATGAATCTGGTAATGTAAGAAGGACACTTTTATAGAGTGTTTGTTGAAGTAGTCAGCTCTTGTTTATCTCCGCAAAGATCGAACATCTTCTGAAATGTTTTCATTTGGAGAAGTTGAGCTTTTGCCAAGTTAACTCCTACCGTAGCCAGTTTGAGTTCTTCATGAGTTAGTTAGTTCAACATGTTGTTTCCAAAGCACGCAAAAGTTGTCGAAGTATGTGTGGTCTTATCAACCAGTGGGAAGCGAAATGTATTAACCATGGAACCACCTTATGGTAATTAGTTAGCCTTATAAATATATTGTGACGAATTATGGTTTCTTTTTATTCGTGTGGTTTCTTGTCTAAACATTAATACCATACTTGTGTTACGGAAAGTAGATACGAGTCACGAAAATAAAAGATATGACAAAAACACAATACTCTAGTCACAAAAAAACAGGCATTTTGATGAAACTATACACATGTCGTTAAAATCATACAAGACTCAAGAAATAAATAAAATAGTCGACAGAACAAATGAGTCAAAAAAATGACACACGAGTCAGGAAAACAACAGACAAGTGAAAAAAGAAAGACCCGAGCCAATAAAACAACATACATATGAAACAACTTACGTATTTGATGATTCAAATCATATATCCAACTCGTGTAGTGAGTCAGTCATGTTTTTCAGACCACAATAATCAGAATTTTAAACAACTTTTGACTGTTTTGCCCTGGGTGACCCATGGCATAAACTATAATGTCAGTGACTACTTCTTATATGGCTCTTCCGGTTGCCAGTCAGACGTAAAACCACAGCATCGACCATCTGCATGACTATTTTAAACCAAGTAGCAAAATTTACTGTCGCTTTTATAACGCGCCCACTGCGAAAAGTGCGAAGCGAGTTCAACGATACATCGCGGCTCGAACTATGCATCTTCTGACCCGACTGACGTCCGCCAACTTCATTCTCCAGTGCTATTTAAAACGACAAACTGAAACGTTTACTCCTGGCATTTGGAGAAGTCGAGTTCTGAACGTTACACTTTGTACTTGTTTAACATTAACCTGCTATGTAGCACGAGACTGTTTGTTTACTTCTTTACCAGAACACAGAATTAGTGTAAACACCTGCCAACGTATTGTGCAAAAGGTAATTATGATGATAAAACCGAAACCATGGTAATGGTTGAACTTCGTAGCAACAGAAAACATCTACTGGAATATGATGTTGAATCTAAATGGATTTCATTTATATACTTGAAGGCACGTAAGTGACAAAGATATTTAAGGTCACAAGTTTTACTATGTTTGAGGGATCTAGACAATGGTTGAGGGATCTAGACAATGGTTAATGGATCCAGATCATGGTTGAGGGATCTAGACAATAGTTGAGGTATCTAGACAATGGTTGATGGATCCAGACCATGGTTGAGGGATCTATACAATGGTTGATGGATCTAGACCATGGTTGATGGATCCAGACAATGGTTGAGGGATCCAGACCATGGTTGAGGGATCTAGACAACGTTTGAGGGATCTAGACAATGGTTGAGGGATCTAGACAATGGTTGATGGATCCAGACCATGGTTGAGGGATCTAGACAATGGTTGATGGATCTAGACAATGGTTGATGGATCTAGACAATGGTTGAGGGATCTAGACAATGGTTGAGGGATATAGACCATGGTTGATGCATCCAGATCATGGTTGAGGGACTAGACAATGGTTGAGGGATCCAGACAATGGTTGAGGGATCCAGACCATGGTTGAGGGATCTAGACAATGTTTGAGGGATCTGGACAATGGTTGAGGGATCTAGACAATGGTATTTAGGGGAATACATTTCCGAAATTCCCTCCGTCCCAACGAAAGAAGAAGAAAGAAAGACAAGAGGGAAGAGCAAATACAATTTTGTTCATCGTTTGTGTTCAGACATATCGTTTGTGTTCAGACATATCATTTGTGTTCAGGCATATCGTTTGTGTTCAGACATATCGTTTGTGTTCAGGCATATCGTTTGTGTTCAGGCATATTGTTGACATATAATGCAATTTGCAAGTTTGTAAGTTATACTCACATTGACAAAATATTGTAGTTTTCTAATGGGGCTGCTCCACATTGACAGTTTTGAAAGGCCAGAACTCATTTCTTCAGAAACGGAATCCATCCAGATGTTAAATATAACAAAACGGAGTTATGGGACATGTCCTTCTATCCTCAAACAGAAATTCTGGTTGTGACCTTGATTTTGTTTTTTTTTTATTTTATGTTTCAAATAAAGGAAGAAATGATTAAGAAACTGTGTTTTGTGTTAAACACAAACTCACACAAAAGAAATGCACGAAACTGGGACCGACTTAAAGGTAAGAATAAAACTGACAAAAGACAACATCACGATTATTTATTATACAGAAATGTGAAGATTCAGCAAATTTATCTTTTGGCAGCTTCTAGTTTTAACAATAAAACGATGGAAAAACATTTCAAATTGAGTTCTGTTACTAGCCCCACATCACCTCTTGGTTTGGACACTCGAATAACATTTTTGTTTCCACCACTGCCCAGTCTGTACATTTTTTTTTTCTAGAACGATTCTTAGAGATTGAAACGATACTAAATATTTGTTTCATGTAGGAAAATCTGAGATCTAATGGAGGATGAATTATCTTAGTGGTTGATGCATAGCAACTGTCCACCAATGACAACCTCCTGAGGTACCTTTCAGACAATCACTGCTTCTTCTATTAAATACGGTGATAAATATTTAGTTTTACAAAAGAACTTTTCTCAGCTGGAGGGATCGGGGGTATTTGTATCCCCTTCGCACACGAGTTAGTTTTGTATCTGAGCAAACGTATTAAACTATAATTGTGAGAAGAGAGGTGTCGGTTTGTTTTGTATCTGAGTGAAAGTACGAACTGTTCACCGGTATTTTAAACTTAACGTTTCACTACATCTTCTGACCACATTGGTAATAATCATCGTTTGAAGATTCTTAGGTAACAGTGAACTGTATCTGGAAAGACGTCTGCTGAAAATAAAAACAGCGTACTTTGACAAATGAAAACCCTAGATTGGTCTATTCGAGATCAAATAAAAGGACGAATACATTTTTATTTACATTCTTTTAATACCTAGAAATGTCAGACATTACGATTATTATTATTAAATAAAATATCTAATCTTCAGAGACCACTCTTTACGTTCTTCAAACGTTTATCGTTAAGACGTGAAACACCAAAAATTACTACCTTTGCTGGGACCTAGAGTTTAAAGGCACGTGCAGAGAACCATCGTCCAATCAAATTGTCACATGAAACACCCACCTCGTGATGGATGCCAGAGAATGGTCCTCGTTTTCCTGAGGATTTTACGGTTGAGATCTTTTGGATGCTGTACGTCAAACAGATAACATTTTCCCTGTCAGCCTTTTATCTGGATAAATGATGGCCAAATCTGGTTGGGTAAATGTTCGAATTTTATTCTTTTTTTTTATGTTTCATAAAATATATTTTATATAGATTTCGCTATTTTCCGGTATCATAATTTTCTTCATTGATTAGGGATCTCTAAGTGAACATTTCAATACAAATTTTCATGGATAGAACTTATGACACTTTTGTCATGAAATAAAAACTGTGAGCCTGATTAATCGCAAAAAACATGACAGTAAGATCAAATAAATAAGCGGACTCTTCTGTCATAGGTACCTTTATGTATGTATATACTTGTTTATATTTTCTGTTTAACTTGCAATTACGTATAAGTATTATTATAAACAAGAACAGAACAGTAGAGTAACAAAGAACAATATGGATGTGAAAACACCACTCAATTATGAACCAGTTAGGTTTAATGCTGACGTAAAACATAATTATAAGTTTAAATTATGGAATAAAACTCAACACATACGTAAACCACTGATATGCAGTAGTAATAATAATAAAAACACCAACAAAGCAAAACTCTCAAATAAGTAAACTATGGTACTTACAAAAATAGAGTAACACTCATAAGTTATGTAACCACCAGACTAAACTGTGTTAACTGATAAGTAAACTATGGTACTTAGACAGATGTAGTAACACTCATAAGTTATGTAACCACCAGACTAAACTGTGTTAACTGATAAGTAAACTATGGAACTTACAGGGATAGAGTAACACTTATAAGTTATGTAACCACCAGACCAAACAGTGTTAACTGATAAGTAAACTATGGAACTTACAGGGATAGAGTAACACTCATAAGTTATGTAACCACCAAACTAAACTGTGTTAACTGATAAATATACTATGGTACTTAGACAGATGTAGTAACACTCATAAGTTATGTAACCACCAAACTAAACTGTGTTAACTGATAAGTATACTATGGTACTACTTAGACAGATGTAGTAACACTCATAAGTTATGTAACCACCAGACTAAACAGTGTTAACTGATAATTAAACTATGGAACTTACAGGGATAGAGTAACACTCATAAGTTATGTAACCACCAGACTAAACTGTGTTAACTGATAAGTAAACTATGAAACTTACAGGGATAGAGTAACACTCATAAGTTATGTAACCACCAGACTAAACTGTGTTAACTGATAAGTATACTATGGTACTTAGACAGATTTAGTAACACTCATAAGTTATATAACCACCAGACTAAACGTAGTTAACTGATAAGTATACTATGGTACTTAGACAGATGTAGTAACACTCATAAGTTATGTAACCACCAGACTAAACTGTGTTAACTGATAAGTAAACTATGGAACATACAGGGATAGAGTAACACTCATAAGTTATGTAACCACCAGAATAAACAGTGTTAACTGATAATTAAACTATGGAACTTACAGGGATAGAGTAACACTCATAAGTTATGTAACCACCAGACTAAACTGTGTTAACTGATAAGTAAACTATGGAACGTACAGGGATAGAGTAACACTTATAAGTTATGTAACCACCAGACTAAACTGTGTTAAGTGATAATTAAACCATGGTACTTACAGGGATAGAGTAACACTCATAAGTTATGTAACCACCAAACTAAACTGTGTTAACTGATAAGTATACTATGGTACTACTTAGACAGATGTAGTAACACTCATAAGTTATGTAACCACCAGACTAAACAGTGTTAACTGATAAGTAAACTATGGAACGTACAGGGATAGAGTAACACTCATAAATTATGTAACCACCAGACTAAACAGTGTTAACTGATAATTAAACTATGGAACTTACAGGCATAGAGTAACACTCATAAGTTATGTAACCACCAGACTAAACTGTGTTAACTGATAAGTAAACTATGGAACTTACAGGGATAGAGTAACACTCATAAGTTATGTAACCACCAGACTAAACTGTGTTAACTGATAAGTATATTATGGAACTTAGAGAGATGTAGTAACACCCATAAGAGGAATAACGTTTTCATAGTTCCAGGTTTCTATGTCACTTTAATCTCTCATGAAACCAGTGTTTTTCAGTCTTACATAAACTTATCTTCGGAACTCTGTTAACATTAAGTTGTTGACTGATCAGATATATGACTAATATATTAAACACACAGGACGTTATTTTGTTGATTTCACTGCATTATCCGTTTCCTCAACAACATCTCGTCGGATAAAGCCTTCTTATTACTTGAGAAAATGTATCTTAAGACGGATGGTACGGGTATTAAAACTTTCATTAAAATAAAGTAAAGTAACAACAATTTGACCTTGTGTCATCTTCAGGTCTAAACGTTATTCTCTACCTTATTTTAATAGAAGTTTTAATATCCGTATCAGCCGTCTTGAGAGGCAGCGTTCGTATTACTTAGAGTTTCAGTAACTCTAAATTAATACCTTCCACAGTTCTAAAGCTAGCTGAACTACACTTGTATAGTGGCTTCGGGTCGCCAGGAGGTGATCTTAACTATATGGTTCAGCCTCTTACAAAGGGGGATTTCAAGGGGCGAGATAAAGATTTAATTAAGAGTCAGAATTTAGGTTCTCTGTATCACCTGCCATTGAAGATAAGAACCATGGCCATTATACGGATCTGGGGTTTAAGACGGATCAGCGGAACCTAACTTTTTGAAAGTGCCGAGGTAACAAGAGCTGAAGTAACAAGTACTCAGGTAACAAGATCTAAAGTAACAAGAACTGAAGTAACAAGAGCTAAGGTAACAAGAGCTGAAGTGACAAGAGCTGATGTAACAAGAGCTGATGTAACAAGTGTTGAAGTAACAAGAGCTGAAGTAACAAGTGCTGATGTAACAAGTGTTGAATTAACAAGAGCTGAAGTAACAAGAGCTAAAGTAACAAGAGCTGAGGTAACAAGAGCTGAAGTAACAAGTGTTGAAGTAACAAGAGCTGAAGTAACAATAGCTGAAGTAACAAAAGCTGATGTAACAAGTGTTGAAGTAACAAGAACTGAAGTAACAAGAGCTGAGGTAACAAGAGCTGAATTAATAAGTATTGAGGTAACAAGAGCTGAAGTAACAAGTGTTGAAGTAACAAGAGCTGAAGTAACAAGTGTTGAAGTAACAAGAACTGAAGTAACAAGAGCTGAGGTAACAAGAGCTAAATTAATAAGTATTGAGGTAACAAGAGCTGAGGTTACAAGTGCTGGGGTAACAAGAGATGAAGTAACATGTGCTGAAGTAACAAGACCTGAGGTAACAAGAGCTGATGTAACAAGTGTTTAAGTAACAAAAGCAGAGGTAAAAAGAGCTGAGGAAACAAGTGCTGAAATAACAAGAGCTGGGGTAACAAGTGCTGAAGTAACAAGTGCTGAAGTAATAGGAGCTGGAATATCAAGAATAAAAATACCAAGCGCTGAGCTAACAAGAGCTGAAGTCACAAGAACTGGGATATGAAGAATAAAAATAACTAGTTCTGAGGTAACAAGTGCTGAGGTAACAAAAGCTGAGGTAACAGGTGCTGAAGTAACAAGAGCTGAGGTAACGAGAGCTGAAGTAAGAAGTATTCAGGTAACAAGAGCTAAAGTAACAAGTGCTGAAGAAACAAGAGCTGAGGAAACAAGATCTGAAGTAACAAGTGCTGAGGTAAATAGAGCTGACGTAACAAGTGCTGAAGTAACAAGAGCTGGGGTAACAAGTACTGAAGTAACAAGAGCTGGGTTAACAAGTGCTGAAGTAACAAGAGCTGAGGTAAAAAGAGCTTTGGTAAAAAGTGCTGAGGTAACAAGTGTTGAGGTAACAAGTGCTGAAGTAACAAGAGCTGGGGCAACAAGAGCTGAAGAAAGAAATGTTGAGGTAACAAAAGCTGATGTAACAAGTGCTGAGGTAAGAAGAGCTGAAGTAACAAGTGCTGAGGTAACAAGAGCTGAAGTAACAAGTGCTGAAGTAACAATAGCTGAGGTATCAAGAGATGAGGTAACAAGTGCTGAGGTGAAGGAGCTGAAGTAACAAGTGCTGAAGTAACAAGAGCTAAGATATCTAGAACAGAAATTAGAAGTGCTGAGGTAAAAAGTGCTGGGGTAACAAGTGCTGCGGTAACAAGTGCTGAAGTAACAATAGCTGAGGTAACAAGAGGTGAGGTAACAAATGTTGAGGTAAGAAGTGATGAAGTAACAAGAGCTGAAATAACAAGTGCTGAAGTGTAGGAGCTGAAGTAACAAGAGCTGG
The DNA here is from genome assembly GCF_004210375.1 of Tachypleus tridentatus. Lineage (NCBI taxonomy): Eukaryota > Metazoa > Arthropoda > Merostomata > Xiphosura > Limulidae > Tachypleus > Tachypleus tridentatus. Next base: position 8,649,790 of record NC_134833.1, read on the forward strand.
AGTAACAAGAGCTGAGGTAACAAGAGCTAAAGTAACAATAGCTGAAGTAACGTCCTGAAGTAACAAGTGCTGATGTAAAAGAACTGAAGTAACAAGTGCTGAAGTAACAAGAGCTGAGGTAACAAGTGGTGAAGTAACAAGAACTGAGGTAACGTCCTAAAGTAACAAGTGCTGATGTAAAAGAGCTGAGGTTACAAGTGGTGAAGTAACAAGAACTGAGGTAACAAGTGCTGAAATAATAAGAGCTGAAGTCCTAACAGTAATTTAATTCGGATACGTGGCACCTTGTAGTTGGTAAAATAAAATAGTGATTTTTAATAGAACTTATTTGGTATACAGAGACCTGTAAATCAAGTGCCTTTTCTGATATTTTATGCTAGAATTTATAATCAGTAGTTAATTCATATATGTCCAAAATAAGAAGGGTTAGAATATCTGCATACACTAAAAGTTTTAATATGTTTGTTTGTTTTGTATTTCACACAAAGCTACACGAGGGCTATCTGTGCTAGCCGTCCCTAGTCTAGCAGTGTAAGACTAGAGGGAAGGCAGTTAGTCATCACCACCCACCGCCATCCTCTGGGCTGCGCTTTTATCAACAAATAGTGGAATTGACCCGTCACATTATAATGCCCTCACTGCTGAGAAAACAAACATGTTTAAGTTGAAATGAAATAAACGTATCCCAACATTAAATATGATTACAGATTAGTAACCAGATATATATATCAATATTTCTGTCTGTACCCTTGCTTATCCAAGAATTTTCTAGTGCTATAAAAAAGTCAGATTGTGACGCCTTGTTAACGCCAATCGTAAATATCGCCACTCTGACGTGTTACTATTTGAGTTTATTGAGTATATGTTAGCAGATACAAGTGCTGAATCAAACAGAAAATATTTTGATGAAATTAGTAATTCTAGTGTGATGCGTGAGGTATCCGGTGTCCGATGTTATTAAAATAAAAACCAACAAAAAATATTCTTGTGTTAAGCCTAACCTAGCTCCACTATGGTATTCAAACTTAAAATAACAAAACGTAGCTTCTGGGTGAACAGTAACCCAAATCTCTTAGACCATTCAAACTTACATCAATAAAATTTTCCTTTCACACATAAAACCCAGGTTTCTTATGTTATTGAAATTTAAAGCAACAAAACGTAGCTTATAAAATTAAACTATGGACTAATATATCTTACATCATTCAAACTTACATATTAAAATGTTCCTTTCTGACATATAACCCGGGTACCTTATGTTATTTAAATTTAAAGAAACTAAAGGTACCTTATAAAGTGAACTGTTGATGATTTAAACGTAAAGTGTTCCTTTCACAGATACAAGAGATCACATGATCTATATAGCACATTATAGTGTATGAATGTTACCTTGGAGATGTTTAATAACTCTTAATTCAATTGAGCTGTATATGAATCAGTCTGTAACGTTTAAAGTCAATGACAGAAGGATGTATAGACATAAATAGTGACAAACAGAAGTGTGGACATTCTAAAATAATTCTGTATCAAGTCTTGTATCAAAAGACTGTTATTTTCAAACTGGAAAATGTTATAAAAATTCATTCATATCGTGATGACTGTTGATACTTAATAAAGGATGTGACGTAGTTCATGATAATTCAGTGACTGTTCGTACTTAATAAAAAATGTGACGTAGTTCATGATAACCCTAGTGACTGTTCGTACTTAATAAAGGATGTGACGTAGTTCATGATTATAATATCTTAAGACTTGTTTAATTCTAGTCGAATGTTTGTAATACTCTGATTTCGAAATTATATTTATTTTCACCACTCAACAATGAAAACAACTACTAGTTATAAAGGAATCGAGCGCTGCGCACTGTGAATTGTTTGACTGTTTAAACTGAAATGAAACAAATAACTCATTATACTCAGACAAAGATGAATTCCTATTAATAATAAGGAACAATGAAACGGTCGCTTAATCCAGTTCATTGGAGGAAAAATACAATTTTTGATCGGAAGAAAAGTTTGATCTATAGATTTCAGTTATACGATTTGAATTATATTGTAATGATATTAGTCGTCAGTTGTCTACGTTTTTTAATTTGCCTTCAGTTTTAAGAAAACATAGGATTGCCTTAACATATCCATTACAGACTCAACTTGAACACGATATTTTTTAAATATTAAATACTCTTTTACCGATTACTGAACAAAATACCGATAACACCGAAGTGCCCGCAACGTTTGCACATGAAAGTAAACTTAACATTCATTCCGAAACGTCTTACAAGAAAACAGTTTTAGATTTTGTTGGAAAATGAAAACAAGTTGGTTTAAGACTGATGCCAGACGATAATAAAAATATCTCAGATTTTTAACTTTCTATAAACCTCAGATAACAGGAACGTTACCGCGTAAATTAGTCTAGCTTCCCTTAGGCTTACTTGCTCACATAAATTAGTTTGCTCTGATTGTCGCATTAGACCTATCGACCCGGATTACTGTCAGACACATGTTGTTTTATTTGTACAGCTACTCGAGAGCTATCTGTACTTGAAGTTTAAAATACAGGATGACAGACTATATAGTATTATTATCATATTAACAGGTAATGTGATATTATTACATTATTATATATTGTGTTATTATCATATTAACAGGTGGTGATATTATTACTTTATTATATATTGTGTTATTGTCGTATTAATGAGTAATGTGATATTATTACCTCATTATGTATTGTATTATTATCATATTAATGAATAACGTGATATTATTACCTCATTATGTATTGTATTATTATCATATTAATGATTAACGTGATATTATTACCTCATTATGTATTGTATTATTATAATATTAATGACTAACGTGATATTATTCCCTGATTATGTATTGTATTATTATCATAATAATGGGTAACGTGATATTATTACCTCATTATGTATTGTATTATTATAATATTAATGATTAACGTGATATTATTACCTGATTATGTATTGTATTATTATCATAATAATGGGTAACGTGATATTATTACCTCATTATGTATTGTAATATTATCATATTAATGGTTAACGTGATATTATTACCTTATTATGTATTGTATTATTATCATATTAATGAATAACGTGATATTATTACCTCATTATGTATTGTATTATTATCATATTAATCAGTAATGTGATATTATTACCTTATTATATAATGTATTATTATCATATTAATGGTTAACGTGATATTATTATCTCCTTATCTATTGTATTATTATCATATTAATCAGTAATGTGATATTATTACCTTATTATATAATGTATTATTATCATATTAATGGTTAACGTGATATTATTATCTCCTTATCTATTGTATTATTATCATATTAATAAGTAATGTGATATTATTACCTTATTATGTATTGTATTATTATCATATTAATGATTAACGTGATATTATTACATCATTATGTATTGTATTATTATCATATTAATGATTAACGTGATATTATTACATCATTATGTATTGTATTATTATAATATTTATGGGTAACGTGCTTGTGCTGCTATGATGAATGCTTGTATCTAAGTTGATAATTGCATATCTTTTATGATTCAAATTATTTTTATATATTAAGAACATTACATATTGAAGCAACTCATACAACAGCTTATAAATGTTGGGATCTTTATGTAGAGCCTTTATTTGTTGATTTAGACTCCAAACACTGTTGTGGACTTTGTGAGGGTTCACTTACTTATAAGGGGAGTAGTTTGTAAGTCACGACAAACACGTTTATTTCTTGTCATTAAATTTTATAGATAAGAGTAAACTATCAAAACATTCTTGTTTATTCAACTACAAAAATATAAGTTGTCAGCAAGTAACAATAGTAAACAAAAATGTTACTGAATCAACGAATTTGTGAAATGCTACTGATATTGGAGACAAAGATAAGATCCTAAAACCTCAGCTAGATCTGGATATCTCAGTATGGTCTACAGAACCCAGTGGTAGCTACTGTGTAAGATCCTAGAACTCAGCCACATCTGGATATGTCAGTGTGGTCTACAGAAAACAGTGGTAGCTACTGTATAAGATCCTAGAACTCAGCCACTTCTGGATATGTAAGTGTGGTCTACAGAACCCAGTGGTAGCTACTGTATAAGATCCTAGAACTCAGCCACATCTGGATATCTCAGTATGGTCTACAGAACCCAGTGGTAGCTACTGTGTAAGATCCTAGAACTCAGCCACATCTGGATATGTCAGTGTGGTCTACAGAACCCAGTGGTAGCTACTGTATAAGATCCTAAAAACCCAGCCACATCTGGATATGTAAGTATGGTCTACAGAACCCAGTGGTAGCTACTGTATAAGATCCTAGAACTCAGCCTCTTCTGGATATGTAAGTGTGGTCTACAGAACCCAGTGGTAGCTACTGTATAAGATCCTAGAACTCAGCCACATCTGGATATGTAAGTATGGTCTACAGAACCCACTGGTATCTACTGTATAAGATCTTAAACTCAGCTAAATCTGGATATGTCAGTATGGTCTACAGAACCCAGTGGTAGCTACTGTATAAGATCTTAAACTCAGCCACATCTGGATATGTAAGTATGGTCTACAGAACCCACTGGTATCTACTGTATAAGATCTTAAACTCAGCTAAATCTGGATATGTCAGTATGGTCTACAGAACCCAGTGGTAGCTACTGTATAAGATCTTAAACTCAGCTAAATCTGGATATGTCAGTGTGGTCTGCAGAACCCAGTGGTAGCTACTGTATAAGATCTTAAAACTCAGCTAAATCTGGATATGTCAGTGTGGTCTACAGAACCCAGTGGTAGCTACTGTACAAGATCTTAAAACTCAGCTAGATCTGGATATGTCAGTATGGTCTACAGAACCCAGTGGTAGCTGCTGTGTAAGATCTTAAAAACTCAGCTAAATCTGGATATCTCAGTATGGTCTACAGAACCCAGTGGTAGCTACTGTATAAGATCCTAAAAACCCAGCCACATCTGGATATGTAAGTATGGTCTACAGAACCCAGTGGTAGCTACTGTATAAGATCCTAGAACTCAGCCTCTTCTGGATATGTAAGTGTGGTCTACAGAACCCAGTGGTAGCTACTGTATAAGATCCTAGAACTCAGCCACATCTGGATATGTAAGTATGGTCTACAGAACCCACTGGTATCTACTGTATAAGATCTTAAACTCAGCTAAATCTGGATATGTCAGTATGGTCTACAGAACCCAGTGGTAGCTACTGTATAAGATCTTAAACTCAGCCACATCTGGATATGTAAGTATGGTCTACAGAACCCACTGGTATCTACTGTATAAGATCTTAAACTCAGCTAAATCTGGATATGTCAGTACGGTCTACAGAACCCAGTGGTAGCTACTGTATAAGATCTTAAAACTCAGCTAAATCTGGATATGTCAGTGTGGTCTACAGAACCCAGTGGTAGCTACTGTGTAAGATCTTAAAAACTCAGCTAGATCTGGATATGTCAGTGTGGTCTACAGAACCCAGTGGTAGCTACTGTGTAAGATCTTTATCATAGTTTTACTGTTCAGCGTGTATTGTGAGTGAAGTATCATGGTTTTACTGTTTGTGTATTGTGAGTGAAGTATCATAGTTTTACTGTTTGTGTATTGAGTGAAAGTATCATAGTTTTACTGTTTGTATGTATTGTCAGTGAAAGTATCATAGTTTTACTGTTTATGTATTGTGAGTGAAGTATCATAGTTTTACTGTTTATGTATTGTGAGTGAAGTATCATAGTTTTACTGTTTGTGTATTGTGAGTGAAGTATCATAGTTTTACTGTTTGTGTATTGTGAGTGAAAGTATCAAGTTTTATCTAGTGAGTAAGTATCTGTTTTACTGTTTAAAAAGTATCATAGTTTTACTGTTTGTGTATTGTGAGTGAAGTATCATAGTTTTACTGTTTGTGTATTGTGAGTGAAGTATCATAGTTTTACTGTTTATGTATTGTGAGTGAAGTATCAGTTTTAGTATTGTGAGTGAAGTATCATAGTTTTACTGTATTTGAGTGTATTGTGAGTGAAGTATCATAGTTTTACTGTTTGTGTATTATGAGTGAAGTATCATAGTTTTACTGTTTATGTATTGTGAGTGAAGTATCATAGTTTTACTGTTTGTGTATTGTGAGTGAAGTATCATAGTTTTACTGTTTGTGTATTGTGAGTGAAGTATCATAGTTTTACTGTTTATGTATTGTGAGTGAAGTATCATAGTTTTACTGTTTGTGTATTGTGAGTGAAGTATCATAGTTTTACTGTTTATATATTGTGAGTGAAGTATCATAGTTTTACTGTTTATGTATTGTGAGTGAAGTATCATAGTTTTACTGTTTGTGTATTGTGAGTGAAGTATCATAGTTTTACTGTTTGTGTATTGTGAGTGAAGTATCAGTTTTACTGTTTGTGTTGAGTTATCATGTTTTACTGTTTGTGTATTGTGAGTGAAGTATCATAGTTTTACTGTTTGTGTATTGTGAGTGAAGTATCATAGTTTTACTGTTTTATGTATTGTGAGTGAAGTATCATAGTTTTACTGTTTATATATTGTGAGTGAAGTATCATAGTTTTACTGTTTGTGTATTGTGAGTGAAGTATCATAGTTTTACTGTTTATGTATTGTGAGTGAAGTATCATAGTTTTACTGTTTATGTATTGTGAGTGAAGTATCATAGTTTTACTGTTTGTGTATTGTGAGTGAAGTATCATAGTTTTACTGTTTGTGTATTGTGAGTGAAGTATCATAGTTTTACTGTTTGTGTATTGTGAGTGAAGTATCATAGTTTTACTGTTTGTGTATTGTGAGTGAAGTATCATAGTTTTACTGTTTGTATTTTGTGAGTGAAGTATCATAGTTTTACTGTTTATGTATTGTGAGTGAAGTATCATAGTTTTACTGTTTGTGTATTGTGAGTGAAGTATCATAGTTTTACTGTTTCATGTACTGTTTTGTGAGTGAAGTATCATAGTTTTACTGTTTTATGTATTGTGAGTGAAGTATCATAGTTTTACTGTTTGTGTATTGTGAGTGAAGTATCATAGTTTTACTGTTCATGTATATTGTGAGTGAAGTATCATAGTTTTACTGTTTATGTATTGTGAGTGAAGTATCATATGTAGTTTTACTGTTTGTGTATTGTGAGTGAAGTATCATAGTTTTACTGTTTATGTATTGTGAGTGAAGTATCATAGTTTTACTGTTTGTGTATTGTGAGTGAAGTATCATAGTTTTACTGTTTGTGTATTGTGAGTGAAGTATCATAGTTTTACTGTTTATGTATTGTGAGTGAAGTATCATAGTTTTACTGTTTGTGTATTGTGAGTGAAGTATCATAGTTTTACTGTTTGTGTATTTGTGAAGTATCAAGTATCATAGTATTTTTACTGTTTTTTATGTATTGTGAGTGAAGTATCATAGTTTTACTGTTTATGTATTGTGAGTGAAGTATCATAGTTTTACTGTTTGTGTATTGTGAGTGAAGTATCATAGTTTTACTGTTTGTGTATTGTGATTGTGAAGTATCATAGTTTTACTGTTTGTGTATTGTGAGTGAAGTATCATAGTTTTACTGTTTGTGTATTGTGAGTGAAGTATCATAGTTTTACTGTTTGTGTATTGTGAGTGAAGTATCATAGTTTTACTGTTTGTGTATTGTGAGTGAAGTATCATAGTTTTACTGTTTCATGTTTTACTGTTTGTGTATTTGTGAGTGAAGTATCATAGTTTTACTGTTTATGTATTGTGAGTGAAGTATCATAGTTTTACTGTTTTGTATTATTGTGAGTGAAGTATCATAGTTTTACTGTTTGTATATTGTGAGTGAAGTATCATAGTTTTACTGTTTATGTATTGTGAGTGAAGTATCATAGTTTTACTGTTTATATATTGTGAGTGAAGTATCATAGTTTTACTGTTTGTATATTGTGAGTGAAGTATCATAGTTTTACTGTTTATATTGTGAGTGAAGTATCATAGTTTTACTGTTTACTGTATTGTGAGTGAAGTATCATAGTTTTACTGTTTGTGATTGTGAGTGAAGTATCATAGTTTTACTGTTTGTGTATTGTGAGTGAAGTATCATAGTTTTACTGTTTGTGTATTGTGAGTGAAGTATCATAGTTTTACTGTTTGTGTATTGTGAGTGAAGTATCATAGTTTTACTGTTTGTGTATTGTGAGTGAAGTATCATAGTTTTACTGTTTATGTATTGTGAGTGAAGTATCATAGTTTTACTGTTTATGTATTGTGAGTGAAGTATCATAGTTTTACTGTTTGTGTATTGTGAGTGAAGTATCATAGTTTTACTGTTTCATGTATTGTGAGTGAAGTATCATAGTTTTACTGTTTGTATTGTGAGTGAAGTATCATAGTTTTACTGTTTATGTATTGTGAGTGAAGTATCATAGTTTTACTGTTTGTGTATTGTGAGTGAAGTATCATAGTTTTACTGTTTGTGTATTGTGAGTGAAGTATCATAGTTTTATAGTTTTAGTGTATCATAGTTTTACTGTTTATGTATTGTGAGTGAAGTATCATAGTTTTACTGTTTGTGTATTTTTATCATAGTTTTACTGTTTTATGTATTGTGAGTGAAGTATCATAGTTTTACTGTTTATGTATTGTGAGTGAAGTATCATAGTTTTACTGTTTGTGTATTGTGAGTGAAGTATCATAGTTTTACTGTTTGTGTATTGTGAGTGAAGTATCATAGTTTTACTGTTTATGTATTGTGAGTGAAGTATCATAGTTTTACTGTTTGTGTGTATTGTGAGTGAAGTATCATAGTTTTACTGTTTGTGTATTGTGAGTGAAGTATCATAGTTTTACTGTTTATGTATTGTGAGTGAAGTATCATAGTTTTACTGTTTATGTATTATGAGTGAAGTATCATAGTTTTACTGTTTATATATTGTGAGTGAAGTATCATAGTTTTACTGTTTACTGTATTGTGAGTGAAGTATCATAGTTTTACTGTTGTGAGTGTATTGTGAGTGAAGTATCATAGTTTTACTGTTTGTGTATTGTGAGTGAAGTATCATAGTTTTACTGTTTGTGTATATGTATTGTGAGTGAAGTATCATAGTTTTACTGTTTGTGTATTGTGTTTGTGTATTGTGAGTGAAGTATCATAGTTTTACTGTTTATGTATTGTGAGTGAAGTATCATAGTTTTACTGTTTGTGTATTGTGAGTGAAGTATCATAGTTTTACTGTTTATGTATTGTGAGTGAAGTATCATAGTTTTATCATAGTTTTACTGTTTGTGTATTGTGAGTGAAGTATCATAGTTTTACTGTTTGTGTATTGTGAGTGAAGTATCATAGTTTTACATGTATTGTGAGTGAAGTATCATAGTTTTACTGTTTATGTATTGTGAGTAAAGTATCATAGTTTTACTGTTTGTGTATTGTGAGTGAAGTATCATAGTTTTACTGTTTGTGTATTGTGAGTGAAGTATCATAGTTTTACTGTTTGTGTATTGTGAGTGAAGTATCATAGTTTTACTGTTTGTGTATTGTGAGTGAAGTATCATAGTTTTACTGTTTGTGTATTGTGAGTGAAGTATCATAGTTTTACTGTTTATGTATTGTGAGTGAAGTATCATAGTTTTACTGTTTATGTATTGTGAGTGAAGTATCATAGTTTTACTGTTTGTGTATTGTGAGTGAAGTATCATAGTTTTACTGTATTGTGAGTGAAGTATCATAGTTTTACTGTTTGTGTATTGTGAGTGAAGTATCATAGTTTTACTGTTTATATATTGTGAGTGAAGTATCATAGTTTTACTGTTTGTATATTGTGAGTGAAGTATCATAGTTTTACTGTTTATATATTGTGAGTGAAGTATCATAGTTTTACTGTTTGTGTATTGTGAGTGAAGTATCATAGTTTTACTGTTTGTGTATTGTGAGTGAAGTATCATAGTTTTACATTGTGAGTGAAGTATCATAGTTTTACTGTTTATGTATTGTGAGTGAAGTATCATAGTTTTACTGTTTGTGTATTGTGAGTGAAGTGTGAGTGAAGTATCATAGTTTTACTGTTTGTGTATTGTGAGTGAAGTATCATGGTTTTACTGTTTGTGTATTGTGAGTGAAGTATCATAGTTTTACTGTTTGTGTATTGTGAGTGAAGTATCATAGTTTTACTGTTTGTGTATTGTGAGTGAAGTATCATAGTTTTACTGTTTATGTATTGTGAGTGAAGTGAAGTATCATAGTTTTACTGTATTGTGAGTGAAGTATCATAGTTTTGTGTATTGTGAGTGAAGTATCATAGTTTTACTGTTTATGTATTGTGAGTGAAGTATCATAGTTTTACTGTTTGTGTATTGTGAGTGAAGTATCATAGTTTTACTGTTTGTGTATTGTGAGTGAAGTATCATAGTTTTACTGTTTATGTATTGTGAGTGAAGTATCATAGTTTTACTGTTTGTGTATTGTGAGTGAAGTATCATAGTTTTACTGTTTGTGTATTGTGAGTGAAGTATCATAGTTTTACTGTTTGTGTATTGTGAGTGAAGTATCATAGTTTTACTGTTTGTGTATTGTGAATAAAGTATCATAGTTTTACTGTTTGTGTATTGTGAGTGAAGTATCATAGTTTTACTGTTTGTGTATTGTGAGTGAAGTATCATAGTTTTACTGTTTGTGTGTTGTGAGTGAAGTATCATAGTTTTACTGTTTATGTATTGTGAGTGAAGTATCATAGTTTTACTGTTTGTGTATTGTGAGTGAAGTATCATAGTTTTACTGTTTGTGTATTGTGAGTGAAGTATCATAGTTTTACTGTTTATGTATTGTGAGTGAAGTATCATAGTTTTACTGTTTGTGTATTGTGAGTGAAGTATCATAGTTTTACTGTTTGTGTATTGTGAGTGAAGTATCATAGTTTTACTGTTTATGTATTGTGAGTGAAGTATCATAGTTTTACTGTTTGTGTATTGTGAGTGAAGTATCATAGTTTTACTGTTTATGTATTGTGAGTGAAGTATCATAGTTTTACTGTTTGTGTATTGTGAGTGAAGTATCATAGTTTTACTGTTTGTGTATTGTGAGTGAAGTATCATAGTTTTACTGTTTGTGTATTGTGAGTGAAGTATCATAGTTTTACTGTTTGTGTATTGTGAGTGAAGTATCATAGTTTTACTGTTTGTGTATTGTGAGTGAAGTATCATGGTTTTACTGTTTGTGTATTGTGAGTGAAGTATCATAGTTTTACTGTTTATATATTGTGAGTGAAGTATCATAGTTTTACTGTTTGTGTATTGTGAGTGAAGTATCATAGTTTTACTGTTTGTGTATTGTGAGTGAAGTATCATAGTTTTACTGTTTATGTATTGTGAGTGAAGTATCATAGTTTTACTGTTTATGTATTGTGAGTGAAGTATCATAGTTTTACTGTTTGTGTATTGTGAGTGAAGTATCATAGTTTTACTGTTTGTGTATTGTGAGTGAAGTATCATAGTTTTACTGTTTGTGTATTGTGAGTGAAGTATCATAGTTTTACTGTTTGTGTATTGTGAGTGAAGTATCATAGTTTTACTGTTTGTGTATTGTGAGTGAAGTATCATAGTTTTACTGTTTATGTATTGTGAGTGAAGTATCATAGTTTTACTGTTTATGTATTGTGAGTGAAGTATCATAGTTTTACTGTTTATGTATTGTGAGTGAAGTATCATAGTTTTACTGTTTGTGTATTGTGAGTGAAGTATCATAGTTTTACTGTTTATGTATTGTGAGTGAAGTATCATAGTTTTACTGTTTGTGTATTGTGAGTGAAGTATCATAGTTTTACTGTTTGTGTATTGTGAGTGAAGTATCATAGTTTTACTGTTTGTGTATTGTGAGTGAAGTATCATAGTTTTACTGTTTGTGTATTGTGAGTGAAGTATCATAGTTTTACTGTTTGTGTATTGTGAGTGAAGTATCATAGTTTTACTGTTTGTGTATTGTGAGTGAAGTATCATAGTTTTACTGTTTTTATTGTGTGAAGTATCATAGTTTTACTGTTTTGTGTATTGTGAGTGAAGTATCATAGTTTTACTGTTTGTGTATTGTGAGTGAAGTATCATAGTTTTACTGTTTGTGTATTGTGAGTGAAGTATCATAGTTTTACTGTTTTATGTATTGTGAGTGAAGTATCATAGTTTTACTGTTTGTGTATTGTGAGTGAAGTATCATAGTTTTACTGTTTGTGTATTGTGAGTGAAGTATCATAGTTTTACTGTTTGTGTATTGTGAGTGAAGTATCATAGTTTTACTGTTTGTGTATTGTGAGTGAAGTATCATAGTTTTACTGTTTGTATTGTGAGTGAAGTATCATAGTTTTACTGTTTATGTATTGTGAGTGAAGTATCATAGTTTTACTGTTTATGTATTGTGAGTGAAGTAGTTTTATAGTTTTACTGTTTTACTGTTTATGTATTGTGAGTGAAGTATCATAGTTTTACTGTTTGTGTATTGTGAGTGAAGTATCATAGTTTTACTGTTTGTGTATTGTGAGTGAAGTATCATAGTTTTACTGTTTGTGTATTGTGAGTGAAGTATCATAGTTTTACTGTTTGTGTATTGTGAGTGAAGTATCATAGTTTTACTGTTTGTGTATTGTGAGTGAAGTATCATAGTTTTACTGTTTGTGTATTGTGAGTGAAGTATCATAGTTTTACTGTTTGTGTATTGTGAGTAAAGTATCATAGTTTTACTGTTTATATATTGTGAGTGAAGTATCATAGTTTTACTGTTTATGTATTATGAGTAAAGTATCATAGTTTTACTGTTTGTATATTGTGAGTGAAGTATCATAGTTTTACTGTTTGTATATTGTGAGTGAAGTATCATAGTTTTACTGTTTATGTATTATGAGTAAAGTATCATAGTTTTGCTGTTTATATATTGTGAGTGAAGTATCATGGTTTTACTGTTTGTATATTGTGAATAAAGTATCATAGTTTTACTGTTTATATATTGTGAGTGAAGTATCATAGTTTTACTGTTTGTGTATTGTGAGTGAAGTATCATAGTTTTACTGTTTGTGTATTGTGAGTGAAGTATCATAGTTTTACTGTTTGTGTATTGTGAGTGAAGTATCATAGTTTTACTGTTTGTGTATTGTGAGTGAAGTATCATAGTTTTACTGTTTATGTATTGTGAGTGAAGTATCATAGTTTTACTGTTTGTGTATTGTGAGTGAAGTATCATGGTTTTACTGTTTATATATTGTGAGTAAAGTATCATAGTTTTACTGTTTATGTATTGTGAGTGAAGTATCATAGTTTTACTGTTTGTGTATTATGAGTGAAGTATCATAGTTTTACTGTTTGTGTATTATGAGTGAAGTATCATAGTTTTACTGTTTATATATTGTGAGTGAAGTATCATAGTTTTACTGTTTGTGTATTGTGAGTGAAGTATCATAGTTTTACTGTTTGTGTATTGTGAGTGAAGTATCATAGTTTTACTGTTTGTGTATTGTGAGTGAAGTATCATAGTTTTACTGTTTGTGTATTGTGAGTGAAGTATCATAGTTTTACTGTTTATGTATTGTGAGTGAAGTATCATAGTTTTACTGTTTATGTATTGTGAGTGAAGTATCATAGTTTTACTGTTTATGTATTGTGAGTGAAGTATCATAGTTTTACTGTTTATGTATTATGAGTGAAGTATCATAGTTTTACTGTTTATGTATTGTGAGTGAAGTATCATAGTTTTACTGTTTGTGTATTGTGAGTGAAGTATCATAGTTTTACTGTTTGTGTATTGTGAGTGAAGTATCATAGTTTTACTGTTTGTGTATTGTGAGTGAAGTATCATAGTTTTACTGTTTATGTATTGTGAGTGAAGTATCATAGTTTTACTATTGTGAGTGAAGTATCATAGTTTTACTGTTTGTGTATTGTGAGTGAAGTATCATAGTTTTACTGTTTTGTGTATTGTGAGTGAAGTATCATAGTTTCACTCTTTGTGTATTGTGAGTGAAGTGTCATAGTTTTACTGTTTGTGTATTGTGAGTGAAGTATCATAGTTTTACTGTTTGTGTATTGTGAGTGAAGTATCATAGTTTTACTGTTTGTGTATTGTGAGTGAAGTATCATAGTTTTACTGTTTATGTATTGTGAGTGAAGTATCATAGTTTTACTGTTTGTGTATTGTGAGTGAAGTATCATAGTTTTACTGTTTATGTATTGTGAGTGAAGTATCATAGTTTTACTGTTTGTGTATTGTGAGTGAAGTATCATAGTTTTACTGTTTGTGTATTGTGAGTGAAGTATCATAGTTTTACTGTTTGTGTATTGTGAGTGAAGTATCATAGTTTTACTGTTTATGTATTGTGAGTGAAGTATCATAGTTTTACTGTTTGTGTATTGTGAGTGAAGTATCATAGTTTTACTGTTTGTGTATTGTGAGTGAAGTATCATAGTTTTACTGTTTGTGTATTGTGAGTGAAGTATCATAGTTTTACTGTTTGTGTATTGTGAGTGAAGTATCATAGTTTTACTGTTTATGTATTGTGAGTGAAGTATCATAGTTTTACTGTTTATGTATTGTGAGTAAAGTATCATAGTTTTACTGTTTTGTATTGTGAGTGAAGTATCATAGTTTTACTGTGTATTGTGAGTATCATAAGTATCATAGTTTTACTGTTTGTGTATTGTGAGTGAAGTATCATAGTTTTACTGTTTGTGTATTGTGAGTGAAGTATCATAGTTTTACTGTTTATGTATTGTGAGTGAAGTATCATAGTTTTACTGTTTATGTATTGTGAGTGAAGTATCATAGTTTTACTGTTTGTGTATTGTGAGTGAAGTATCATAGTTTTACTGTTTGTGTATTGTGAGTGAAGTATCATAGTTTTACTGTTTGTGTATTTGTGAGTGAAGTATCATAGTTTTACTGTTTGTGTATTGTGAGTGAAGTATCATAGTTTTACTGTTTGTGTATTGTGAGTGATGTATCATAGTTTTACTGTTTGTGTATTGTGAGTGAAGTATCATAGTTTTACTGTTTGTGTATTGTGAGTGAAGTATCATAGTTTTACTGTTTGTGTATTGTGAGTGAAGTATCATAGTTTTACTGTTTATGTATTGTGAGTGAAGTATCATAGTTTTACTGTTTATGTATTGTGAGTGAAGTATCATAGTTTTACTGTTTATGTATTGTGAGTGAAGTATCATAGTTTTACTGTTTATGTATTGTGAGTGAAGTATCATAGTTTTACTGTTTGTGTATTGTGAGTGAAGTATTATAGTTTTACTGTTTATGTATTATGAGTTAAGTATCGTAGTTTTACTGTTTGTGTATTGTGAGTGAAGTATCATAGTTTTACTGTTTGTGTATTGTGAGTGAAGTATCATAGTTTTACATGTTTTACTGTTTATATATTGTGAGTGAAGTATCATAGTTTTACTGTTTAGTGTATTGTGAGTGAAGTATCATAGTTTTACTGTATTGTGAGTGAAGTATCATAGTTTTACTGTTTGTATATTGTGAGTGAAGTATCATAGTTTTACTGTTTGTGTATTGTGAGTGAAGTATCATAGTTTTACTGTTTTGTATTGTGAGTGAAGTATCATAGTTTTACTGTTTGTGTATTGTGAGTGAAGTATCATAGTTTTACTGTTTGTGTATTGTGAGTGAAGTATCATAGTTTTATCTGTTTTTGTATTGTGAGTGAAGTATCATAGTTTTACTATTTGTGTATTGTGAGTGAAGTATCATAGTTTTACTGTTTATGTATTGTGAATGAAGTATCATAGTTTTACTGTTTGTGTATTGTGAGTGAAGTATCATAGTTTTACTGTTTGTGTATTGTGAGTGAAGTATCATAGTTTTACTGTATTTGAGTGAAGTATCATGTTTTACTGTTTGTGTAGTGAAGTATCATAGTTTTACTGTTTGTGTATTGTGAGTGAAGTATCATAGTTTTACTGTTTGTGTATTGTGAGTGAAGTATCATAGTTTTACTGTTTGTGTATTGTGAGTGAAGTATCATAGTTTTACTGTTTATGTATTGTGAGTGAAGTATCATAGTTTTACTGTTTATGTATTGTGAGTGAAGTATCATAGTTTTACTGTTTATGTATTGTGAGTGAAGTATCATAGTTTTACTGTTTGTGTATTGTGAGTGAAGTATGATAGTTTTACTGTTTATGTATTCTTAGTGAAGTATCATAGTTTTACTGTTTATGTATTGTGAGTGAAGTATCATAGTTTTACTGTTTGTGTATTGTGAGTGAAGTATCATAGTTTTACTGTTTGTGTATTGTGAGTGAAGTATCATAGTTTTACTGTTTGTGTATTGTGAGTGAAGTATCATAGTTTTATATCATAGTTTTACTGTTTGTGTATTGTGAGTGAAGTATATCATAGTTTTACTGTTTGTTTTACTGTATTGTGAGTGAAGTATCATAGTTTTACTGTTTGTGTATTGTGAGTGAAGTATCATAGTTTTACTGTTTGAGTGAAGTATTGTGAGTGAAGTATCATAGTTTTACTGTTTATATATTGTGAGTGAAGTATCATAGTTTTACTGTTTGTGTATTGTGAGTGAAGTATCATAGTTTTACTGTTTAGTTTTGTATTGTGAGTGAAGTATCATAGTTTTACTGTTTATGTATTGTGAGTGAAGTATCATAGTTTTACTGTTTGTGTATTGTGAGTGAAGTATCATAGTTTTACTGTTTGTGTATTTGAGTGAAGTATCATAGTTTTACTGTTTGTGTATTGTGAGTGAAGTATCATAGTTTTACTGTTTGTGTATTGTGAGTGAAGTATCATAGTTTTACTGTTTTACTGTATTGTGAGTGAAGTATCATAGTTTTACTGTTTGTGTATTGTGTATTGTGAGTGAAGTATCATAGTTTTACTGTTTGTGTATTGTGAGTGAAGTATCATAGTTTTACTGTTTGTGTATTGTGAGTGAAGTATCATAGTTTTACTGTTTGTGTATTGTGAGTGAAGTATCATAGTTTTACAGTGAAGTATCATAGTTTTACTGTTTGTGTATTGTGAGTGAAGTATCATAGTTTTACTGTTTGTGTATTGTGAGTGAAGTATCATAGTTTTATGAGTGAAGTATCATAGTTTTACTGTTTGTGTATTGTGAGTGAAGTATCATAGTTTTACTGTTTATGTATTGTGAGTGAAGTATCATAGTTTTACTGTTTATGTATTGTGAGTGAAGTATCATAGTTTTACTGTTTTTGTGTATTGTGAGTGAAGTATCAGTTTTACTGTTTGTGTATTTGAGTGAAGTATCATGTTTTACTGTTTATGTATTGTGAGTGAAGTATCATAGTTTTACTGTTTATATATTGTGAGTGAAGTATCATAGTTTTATGTATTGTGAGTGAAGTATCATAGTTTTACTGTTTGTGTATTGAAGTATCATGTTTTACTGTGAAGTATCATAGTTTTACTGTTTGTGTATTGTGAGTGAAGTATCATAGTTTTACTGTTTATGTATTGTGAGTGAAGTATCATAGTTTTACTGTTTATGTATTGTGAGTGAAGTATCATAGTTTTACTGTTTATGTATTGTGAGTGAAGTATCATAGTTTTACTGTTTATGTATTGTGAGTGAAGTATCATAGTTTTACTGTTTGTGTATTGTGAGTGAAGTATCATAGTTTTACTGTTTGTGTATTGTGAGTGAAGTATCATAGTTTTACTGTTTGTGTATTGTGAGTGAAGTATCATAGTTTTACTGTTTGTGTATTGTGAGTGAAGTATCATAGTTTTACTGTTTGTGTATTGTGAGTGAAGTATCATAGTTTTACTGTTTGTGTATTGTGAGTGAAGTATCATAGTTTTACTGTTTATATATTGTGAGTGAAGTATCATAGTTTTACTGTTTGTGTATTGTGAGTGAAGTATCATAGTTTTACTGTTTATGTATTGTGAGTGAAGTATCATAGTTTTACTGTTTATGTATTATGAGTGAAGTATCATAGTTTTACTGTTTTGTATTGTGAGTGAAGTATCATAGTTTTACTGTTTGAAGTATCATGTATTGTGAGTGAAGTATCATAGTTTTACTGTTTGTGTATTGTGAGTGAAGTATCATAGTTTTACTGTTTGTGTATTGTGAGTGAAGTATCATAGTTTTACTGTTTGTGTATTGTGAGTGAAGTATCATAGTTTTACTGTTTGTGTATTGTGAGTGAAGTATCATAGTTTTACTGTTTGAGTGTATTGTTTTACTGTTTTGTGAGTGAAGTATCATAGTTTTACTGTTTGTGTATTGTGAGTGAAGTATCATAGTTTTACTGTTTATGTATTGTGAGTGAAGTATCATAGTTTTACTGTTTATATATTGTGAGTGAAGTATCATAGTTTTACTGTTTATGTATTGTGAGTGAAGTATCATAGTTTTACTGTTTGTGTATTGTGAGTGTATGTGAGTGAAGTATCATAGTTTTACTGTTTGTGTATTGTGAGTGAAGTATCATAGTTTTACTGTTTATGTATTGTGAGTGAAGTATCATAGTTTTACATGAAGTATCATAGTTTTACTGTTTCATAGTTTTATATTGTGAGTGAAGTATCATAGTTTTACTGTTTGTGTATTGTGAGTGAAGTATCATAGTTTTACTGTTTGTGTATTGTGAGTGAAGTATCATAGTTTTACTGTTTATGTATTGTGAGTGAGAAGTATCAGTTTTACTGTTTATGTATTTGAGTTATCATGTTTTTGTGTATTGTGAGTGAAGTATCATAGTTTTACTGTTTGTGTATTGTGAGTGAAGTATCATAGTTTTACTGTTTGTGTATTGTGAGTGAAGTATCATAGTTTTACTGTTTGTGTATTGTGAGTGAAGTATCATAGTTTTACTGTTTATGTATTGTGAGTGAAGTGTTTTAAGTATCATAGTTTTACTGTTTGTGTATTGTGAGTGAAGTATCATAGTTTTACTGTTTGTGTATTCTGAATGAAGTATCATAGTTTTACTGTTTGTGTATTGTGAGTGAAGTATCATAGTTTTACTGTTTATGTATTGTGAGTGAAGTATCATAGTTTTACTGTTTATGTATTGTGAGTGAAGTATCATAGTTTTACTGTTTGTGTATTGTGAGTGAAGTATCATAGTTTTACTGTTTATGTATTGTGAGTGAAGTATCATAGTTTTACTGTTTATGTATTGTGAGTGAAGTATCATAGTTTTACTGTTTATGTATTGTGAGTGAAGTATCATAGTTTTACTGTTTGTGTATTGTGAGTGAAGTATCATAGTTTTACTGTTTGTGTATTGTGAGTGAAGTATCATAGTTTTACTACTGTTTGTATATTGTGAGTGAAGTATCATAGTTTTACTGTTTGTGTATTGTGAGTGAAGTATCATAGTTTTACTGTTTGTGTATTGTGAGTGAAGTATCATAGTTTTACTGTTTATGTATTGTGAGTGAAGTATCATAGTTTTACTGTTTGTGTATTGTGAGTGAAGTATCATAGTTTTACTGTTTGTGTATTGTGAGTGAAGTATCATAGTTTTACTGTTTGTGTATTGTGAGTGAAGTATCATAGTTTTACTGTTTGTGTATTGTGAGTGAAGTATCATAGTTTTACTGTTTGTGTATTGTGAGTGAAGTATCATAGTTTTACTGTTTGTGTATTGTGAGTGAAGTATCATAGTTTTACTGTTTGTGTATTGTGAGTGAAGTATCATAGTTTTACTGTTTATGTATTGTGAGTGAAGTATCATAGTTTTACTGTTTATGTATTGTGAGTGAAGTATCATAGTTTTACTGTTTATGTATTATGAGTTAAGTATCGTAGTTTTACTGTTTGTGTATTGTGAGTGAAGTATCATAGTTTTACTGTTTGTGAATATTGTGAGTGAAGTATCATAGTTTTACTGTTTGTGTATTGTGAGTGAAGTATCATAGTTTTACTGTTTGTGTATTGTGAGTGAAGTATCATAGTTTTACTGTTTGTGTATTGTGAGTGAAGTATCATAGTTTTACTGTTTATGTATTGTGAGTGAAGTATCATAGTTTTACTGTTTGTGTATTGTGAGTGAGTGAAGTATCATAGTTTTACTGTTTATGTATTGTGAGTGAAGTATCATAGTTTTACTGTTTGAGTGAAGTATCATAGTTTTACTGTGTAGTGAAGTATCATAGTTTTACTGTATTGTGAGTGAAGTATCATAGTTTTACTGTTTGTGTATTGTGAGTGAAGTATCATAGTTTTACTGTTTGTGTATTGTGAGTGAAGTATCATAGTTTTACTGTTTATGTATAGTTTTACTGTTTGTGTATTGTGAGTGAAGTATCATAGTTTTACTGTTTGTGTATTGTGAGTGAAGTATCATAGTTTTACTGTTATCATAGTTTTACTGTTTGTGTATTGTGAGTGAAGTATCATAGTTTTACTGTTTATGTATTGTGAGTGAAGTATCATAGTTTTACTGTTTGTGTATTGTGAGTGAAGTATCATAGTTTTACTGTTTTACTGTTATTGTGAGTGAAGTATATTGTGTATTGTGAAGTATCATAGTTTTACTGTTTGTGTATTGTGAGTGAAGTATCATAGTTTTACTGTTTATGTATTGTGAGTGAAGTATCATAGTTTTACTGTTTGTGTATTGTGAGTGAAGTATCATAGTTTTACTGTTTGTATATTGTGAGTGAAGTATCATAGTTTTACTGTTTATATATTGTGAGTGAAGTATCATAGTTTTACTGTTTATGTATTATGAGTAAAGTATCATAGTTTTACTGTTTATATATTGTGAGTGAAGTATCATGGTTTTACTGTTTGTATATTGTGAGTGAAGTATCATAGTTTTACTGTTTATGTATTGTGAGTGAAGTATCATAGTTTTACTGTTTGTGTATTGTGAGTGAAGTATCATAGTTTTACTGTTTGTGTATTGTGAGTGAAGTATCATAGTTTTACTGTTTGTGTATTGTGAGTGAAGTATCATAGTTTTACTGTTTGTGTATTGTGAGTGAAGTATCATAGTTTTACTGTTTATGTATTGTGAGTGAAGTATCATAGTTTTACTGTTTATGTATTGTGAGTGAAGTATCATAGTTTTACTGTTTATGTATTGTGAGTACTGTTTATGTAAGTATCATAGTTTTACTGTTTATGTATTGTGAGTGAAGTATCATAGTTTTACTGTTTGTGTATTGTGAGTGAAGTATCATAGTTTTACTGTTTGTGTATTGTGAGTGAAGTATCATAGTTTTACTGTTTATATATTGTGAGTGAAGTATCATAGTTTTACTGTATTGTGAGTGTATCATAGTTTTACTGTTTGTATATTGTGAGTGAAGTATCATAGTTTTACTGTTTGTGTATTGTGAGTGAAGTATCATAGTTTTACTGTTTGTGTATGAAGTATCATAGTTTTACTGTTTGTGTATTGTGAGTGAAGTATCATAGTTTTACTGTTTATGTATTATGAGTGAAGTATCATAGTTTTACTGTTTATGTATTGTGAGTGAAGTATCATAGTTTTACTGTTTATGTATTGTGAGTGAAGTATCATAGTTTTACTGTTTATGTATTATGAGTTAAGTATCGTAGTTTTACTGTTTGTGTATTGTGAGTGAAGTATCATAGTTTTACTGTTTGTGTATTGTGAGTGAAGTATCATAGTTTTACTGTTTGTGTATTGTGAGTGAAGTATCATAGTTTTACTGTTTGTGTATTGTGAGTGAAGTATCATAGTTTTACTGTTTGTGTATTGTGAGTGAAGTGTCATAGTTTTACTGTTTGTGTATTGTGAGTGAAGTATCATAGTTTTACTGTTTGTGTATTGTGAGTGAAGTATCATAGTTTTACTGTTTATGTATTGTGAGTGAAGTATCATAGTTTTACTGTTTATGTATTGTGAGTGAAGTATCATAGTTTTACTGTTTATGTATTGTGAGTGAAGTATCATAGTTTTACTGTTTATGTATTGTGAGTGAAGTATCATAGTTTTACTGTTTGTGTATTGTGAGTGAAGTATCATAGTTTTACTGTTTGTGTATTGTGAGTGAAGTATCATAGTTTTACTGTTTGTGTATTGTGAGTGAAGTATCATAGTTTTACTGTTTGTGTATTGTGAGTGAAGTATCATAGTTTTACTGTTTGTGTATTGTGAGTGAAGTATCATAGTTTTACTGTTTGTGTATTGTGAGTGTATCATGATTGTGAGTGAAGTATCATAGTTTTACTGTTTGTGTATTGTGAGTGAAGTATCATAGTTTTACTGTTTGTGTATTGTGAGTGAAGTATCATAGTTTTACTGTTTATGTATTGTGAGTGAAGTATCATAGTTTTACTGTTTATGTATTGTGAGTGAAGTATCATAGTTTTACTGTTTGTATATTGTGAGTGAAGTATCATAGTTTTACTGTTTGTGTATTGTGAGTGAAGTATCATAGTTTTACTGTTTGTGTATTGTGAGTGAAGTATCATAGTTTTACTGTTTGTGTATTGTGAGTGAAGTATCATAGTTTTACTGTTTGTGTATTGTGAGTGAAGTATCATAGTTTTACTGTTTATGTATTGTGAGTGAAGTATCATAGTTTTACTGTTTGTGTATTGTGAGTGAAGTATCATAGTTTTACTGTTTCATATTGTGAGTGAAGTATCATAGTTTTACTGTTTGTGTATTGTGAGTGAAGTATCATAGTTTTACTGTTTGTGTATTGTGAGTGAAGTATCATAGTTTTACTGTTTATGTATTGTGAGTGAAGTATCATAGTTTTACTGTTTATGTATTGTGAGTGAAGTATCATAGTTTTACTGTTTGTGTATTGTGAGTGAAGTATCATAGTTTTACTGTTTATATATTGTGAGTGAAGTATCATAGTTTTACTGTTTTTGTTTATGTATTGTGAGTGAAGTATCATAGTTTTACTGTTTGTGTATTGTGAGTGAAGTATCATAGTTTTACTGTTTGTGTATTGTTATCATAGTTTTACTGTTTGTGTATTGTGAGTGAAGTATCATAGTTTTACTGTTTGTGTATTGTGAGTGAAGTATCATAGTTTTACTGTTTATGTATTGTGAGTGAAGTATCATAGTTTTACATCAGTTTTACTGTTTGTGTATTGTGAGTGAAGTATCATAGTTTTACTGTTTGTGTATTGTGAGTGAAGTATCATAGTTTTACTGTTTGTGTATTGTGAGTGAAGTATCATAGTTTTACTGTTTGTGTATTGTGAGTGAAGTATCATAGTTTTACTGTTTGTGTATTGTGAGTGAAGTATCATAGTTTTACTGTTTATGTATTGTGAGTGAAGTATCATAGTTTTACTGTTTGTGTATTGTGAGTGAAGTATCATAGTTTTACTGTTTATGTATTATGAGTGAAGTATCATAGTTTTACTGTTTGTGTATTTGAGTGAAGTATCATAGTTTTACTGTTTGTGTATTGTGAGTGAAGTATCATAGTTTTACTGTTTATGTATTGTGAGTGAAGTATCATAGTTTTACTGTTTGTGTATTGTGAGTGAAGTATCATAGTTTTACTGTTTGTGTATTGTGAGTGAAGTATCATAGTTTTACTGTTTTTGTGTATTGTGAGTGAAGTATCATAGTTTTACTGTATTGTGAGTGAAGTGTTTTACTGTTTTGTATATTGTGAGTGAAGTATCATAGTTTTACTGTTTGTGTATTGTGAGTGAAGTATCATAGTTTTACTGTTTATGTATTGTGAGTGAAGTATCATAGTTTTACTGTTTGTGTATTGTGAGTGAAGTATCATAGTTTTTGTTTATGTAGTGAAGTATCATAGTTTTACTGTTTGTGTATTGTGAGTGAAGTATCATAGTTTTACTGTTTGTGTATTGTGAGTGAAGTATCATAGTTTTACTGTTTGTGTATTGTGAGTGAAGTATCATAGTTTTACTGTTTGTGTATTGTGAGTGTAGTTTTACTGTTTGTGTATTGTGAGTGAAGTATCATAGTTTTACTGTTTGTGTATTGTGAGTGAAGTATCATAGTTTTACTGTTTGTGTATTGTGAGTGAAGTATCATAGTTTTACTGTTTGTGTATTGTGAGTGAAGTATCATAGTTTTACTGTTTGTGTATTGTGAGTGAAGTATCATAGTTTTACTGTTTGTGTATTGTGAGTGAAGTATCATAGTTTTACTGTTTGTGTATTGTGAGTGAAGTATCATAGTTTTACTGTTTGTGTATTGTGAGTGAAGTATCATAGTTTTACTGTTTGTGTATTGTGAGTGAAGTATCATAGTTTTACTGTTTGTGTATTGTGAGTGAAGTATCATAGTTTTACTGTTTATGTATTGTGAGTGAAGTATCATAGTTTTACTGTTTATGTATTGTGAGTGAAGTATCATAGTTTTACTGTTTGTATATTGTGAGTGAAGTATCATAGTTTTACTGTTTGTGTATGTGAGTGAAGTATCATAGTTTTACTGTTTGTGTATTGTGAGTGAAGTATCATAGTTTTACTGTTTGTGTATTGTGAGTGAAGTATCATAGTTTTACTGTTTTTATTGTGAGTGAAGTATCATAGTTTTACTGTGTGTATTGTGAGTGAAGTATCATAGTTTTACTGTTTGTGTATTGTGAGTGAAGTATCATAGTTTTACTGTTTGTGTATTGTGAGTGAAGTATCATAGTTTTACTGTTTGTGTATTGTGAGTGAAGTATCATAGTTTTACTGTGTATTGTGAGTGAAGTATCATAGTTTTACTGTTTATGTATTGTGAGTGAAGTATCATAGTTTTACTGTTTCATAGTTTTACTGTTTGTGTATTGTGAGTGAAGTATCATAGTTTTACTGTTTGTGTATTGTGAGTGAAGTATCATAGTTTTACTGTTTGTGTATTGTGAGTGAAGTATCATAGTTTTACTGTTTGTGTATTGTGAGTGAAGTATCATAGTTTTACTGTTTGTGTATTGTGAGTGAAGTATCATAGTTTTACTGTTTATGTATTGTGAGTGAAGTATCATAGTTTTACTGTTTATGTATTGTGAGTGAAGTATCATAGTTTTACTGTTTGTGTATTGTGAGTGAAGTATCATAGTTTTACTGTTTATGTATTGTGAGTGAAGTATCATAGTTTTACTGTTTATGTATTGTGAGTGAAGTATCATAGTTTTACTGTTTATGTATTATGAGTGAAGTATCATAGTTTTACTGTTTGTGTATTGTGAGTGAAGTATCATAGTTTTACTGTTTATGTATTGTGAGTGAAGTATCATAGTTTTACTGTTTGTGTATTGTGAGTGAAGTATCATAGTTTTACTGTTTGTGTATTGTGAGTGAAGTATCATAGTTTTACTGTTTGTGTATTGTGAGTGAAGTATCATAGTTTTACTGTTTGTGTATTGTGAGTGAAGTATCATAGTTTTACTGTTTATGTATTGTGAGTGAAGTATCATAGTTTTACTGTTTATGTATTGTGAGTGAAGTATCATAGTTTTACTGTTTATGTATTATTGTGAGTGAAGTATCATAGTTTTACTGTTTGTGTATTGTGAGTGAAGTATCATAGTTTTACTGTTTGTGTATTGTGAGTGAAGTATCATAGTTTTACTGTTTGTGTATTGTGAGTGAAGTATCATAGTTTTACTGTTTATGTATTGTGAGTGAAGTATCATAGTTTTACTGTTTATGTATTGTGAGTGAAGTATCATAGTTTTACTGTTTGTGTATTGTGAGTGAAGTATCATAGTTTTACTGTTTGTGTATTGTGAGTGAAGTATCATAGTTTTACTGTTTGTGTATTGTGAGTGAAGTATCATAGTTTTACTGTTTGTGTATTGTGAGTGAAGTATCATAGTTTTACTGTTTGTGTATTGTGAGTGAAGTATCATAGTTTTACTGTTTGTGTATTGTGAGTGAAGTATCATAGTTTTACTGTTTATGTATTGTGAGTGAAGTATCATAGTTTTACTGTTTAGTTTTGTGTATTGTGAGTGAAGTATCATAGTTTTACTGTTTGTGTATTGTGAGTGAAGTATCATAGTTTTACTGTTTGTGTATTGTGAGTGAAGTATCATAGTTTTACTGTTTGTGTATTGTGAGTGAAGTATCATAGTTTTACTGTTTATGTATTGTGAGTGAAGTATCATAGTTTTACTGTTTATGTATTGTGAGTGAAGTATCATAGTTTTACTGTTTGTGTATTGTGAGTGAAGTATCATAGTTTTACTGTTTATGTATTGTGAGTGAAGTATCATAGTTTTACTGTTTATGTATTGTGAGTGAAGTATCATAGTTTTACTGTTTGTGTATTGTGAGTGAAGTATCATAGTTTTACTGTTTGTGTATTGTGAGTGAAGTATCATAGTTTTACTGTTTGTGTATTGTGAGTGAAGTATCATAGTTTTACTGTTTGTGTATTGTGAGTGAAGTATCATAGTTTTACTGTTTGTGTATTGTGAGTGAAGTATCATAGTTTTACTGTTGTGTGAAGTATCATAGTGTATTGTGAGTGAAGTATCATAGTTTTACTGTTTGTGTATTGTGAGTGAAGTATCATAGTTTTACTGTTTGTGTATTGTGAGTGAAGTATCATAGTTTTACTGTTTATGTATTGTGAGTGAAGTATCATAGTTTTACTGTTTGTGTATTGTGAGTGAAGTATCATAGTTTTACTGTTTGTGTATTGTGAGTGAAGTATCATAGTTTTACTGTTTGTGTATTGTGAGTGAAGTATCATAGTTTTACTGTTTGTGTATTGTGAGTGAAGTATCATAGTTTTACTGTTTGTGTATTGTGAGTGAAGTATCATAGTTTTACTGTTTGTGTATTGTGAGTGAAGTATCATAGTTTTACTGTTTGTGTATTGTGAGTGAAGTATCATAGTTTTACTGTTTATGTATTGTGAGTGAAGTATCATAGTTTTACTGTTTATGTATTGTGAGTGAAGTATCATAGTTTTACTGTTTATGTATTGTGAGTGAAGTATCATAGTTTTACTGTTTGTGTATTGTGAGTGAAGTATCATAGTTTTACTGTTTGTGTATTGTGAGTGAAGTATCATAGTTTTACTGTTTGTGTATTGTGAGTGAAGTATCATAGTTTTACTGTTTGTGTATTGTGAGTGAAGTATCATAGTTTTACTGTTTGTGTATTGTGAGTGAAGTATCATAGTTTTACTGTTTATGTATTGTGAGTGAAGTATCATAGTTTTACTGTTTGTGTATTGTGAGTGAAGTATCATAGTTTTACTGTTTGTGTATTGTGAGTGAAGTATCATAGTTTTACTGTTTATGTATTGTGAGTGAAGTATCATAGTTTTACTGTTTATGTATTGTGAGTGAAGTATCATAGTTTTACTGTTTGTGTATTGTGAGTGAAGTATCATAGTTTTACTGTTTGTGTATTGTGAGTGAAGTATCATAGTTTTACTGTTTGTGTATTGTGAGTGAAGTATCATAGTTTTACTGTTTGTGTATTGTGAGTGAAGTATCATAGTTTTACTGTTTATGTATTGTGAGTGAAGTATCATAGTTTTACTGTTTATGTATTGTGAGTGAAGTATCATAGTTTTACTGTTTGTATATTGTGAGTGAAGTATCATAGTTTTACTGTTTGTATATTGTGAGTGAAGTATCATAGTTTTACTGTTTATGTATTGTGAGTAAAGTATCATAGTTTTACTGTTTATATATTGTGAGTGAAGTATCATAGTTTTACTGTTTGTATATTGTGAGTGAAGTATCATAGTTTTACTGTTTATATATTGTGAGTGAAGTATCATAGTTTTACTGTTTGTGTATTGTGAGTGAAGTATCATAGTTTTACTGTTTGTGTATTGTGAGTGAAGTATCATAGTTTTACTGTTTGTGTATTGTGAGTGAAGTATCATAGTTTTACTGTTTGTGTATTGTGAGTGAAGTATCATAGTTTTACTGTTTATGTATTGTGAGTGAAGTATCATAGTTTTACTGTTTATGTATTATGAGTAAAGTATCATAGTTTTGCTGTTTATGTATTGTGAGTGAAGTATCATAGTTTTACTGTATTTGAGTGAAGTAGTTTTTGTGAGTGAAGTATCATAGTTTTACTGTTTGTGTATTTGTGAGTGAAGTATCATAGTTTTACTGTTTGTGTATTTGAGTGAAGTATCATAGTTTTACTGTTTGTGTATTGTGAGTGAAGTATCATAGTTTTACTGTTTATGTATTGTGAGTGAAGTATCATAGTTTTACTGTTTGTGTATTGTGAGTGAAGTATCATAGTTTTACTGTTTGTGTATTGTGAGTGAAGTATCATAGTTTTACTGTTTGTGTATTGTGAGTGAAGTATCATAGTTTTACTGTTTGTGTATTGTGAGTGAAGTATCATAGTTTTACTGTTTATGTATTGTGAGTGAAGTATCATAGTTTTACTGTTTTGTATTGTGAGTGAAGTATCATAGTTTTACTGTTTATGTATTGTGAGTGAAGTATCATAGTTTTACTGTTTGTGTATTGTGAGTGAAGTATCATAGTTTTACTGTTTATGTATTGTGAGTGAAGTATCATAGTTTTACTGTTTATGTATTGTGAGTGAAGTATCATAGTTTTACTGTTTGTGTATTGTGAGTGAAGTATCATAGTTTTACTGTTTGTGTATTGTGAGTGAAGTATCATAGTTTTACTGTTTGTGTATTGTGAGTGAAGTATCATAGTTTTACTGTTTGTGTATTGTGAGTGAAGTATCGTAGTTTTACTGTTTATGTATTGTGAGTAAAATATCATAGTTTTACTGTTTATGTATTGTGAGTGAAGTATCATAGTTTTACTGTTTGTGTATTGTGAGTGAAGTATCATAGTTTTACTGTTTGTGTATTGTGAGTGAAGTATCATAGTTTTACTGTTTGTGTATTGTGAGTGAAGTATCATAGTTTTACTGTTTATGTATTGTGAGTGAAGTATCATAGTTTTACTGTTTGTGTATTGTGAGTGAAGTATCATAGTTTTACTGTTTGTGTATTGTGAGTGAAGTATCATAGTTTTACTGTTTATGTATTGTGAGTGAAGTATCATAGTTTTACTGTTTGTGTATTGTGAGTGAAGTATCATAGTTTTACTGTTTGTATTTTGTGAGTGAAGTATCATAGTTTTACTGTTTATGTATTGTGAGTGAAGTATCATAGTTTTACTGTTTGTGTATTGTGAGTGAAGTATCATAGTTTTACTGTTTGTGTATTGTGAGTGAAGTATCATAGTTTTACTGTTTGTGTATTGTGAGTGAAGTATCATAGTTTTAAGTGTATTATGAGTGAAGTATCATAGTTTTACTGTTTGTGTATTGTGAGTGAAGTATCATAGTTTTACTGTTTGTGTATTGTGAGTGAAGTATCATAGTTTTACTGTTTATGTATTGTGAGTGAAGTATCATAGTTTTACTGTTTATGTATTGTGAGTGAAGTATCATAGTTTTACTGTTTATGTATTGTGAGTGAAGTATCATAGTTTTACTGTTTGTGTATTGTGAGTGAAGTATCATAGTTTTACTGTTTGTGTATTGTGAGTGAAGTATCATAGTTTTACTGTTTGTGTATTGTGAGTGAAGTATCATAGTTTTACTGTTTGTGTATTGTGAGTGAAGTATCATAGTTTTACTGTTTGTGTATTGTGAGTGAAGTATCATAGTTTTACTGTTTACTGTATTGTGAGTGAAGTATCATAGTTTTACTGTTTGTGTATTGTGAGTGAAGTATCATAGTTTTACTGTTTGTGTATTGTGAGTGAAGTATCATAGTTTTACTGTTTGTGTATTGTGAGTGAAGTATCATAGTTTTACTGTTTATGTATTGTGAGTGAAGTATCATAGTTTTACTGTTTGTGTATTGTGAGTGAAGTATCATAGTTTTACTGTTTGTGTATTGTGAATAAGTATCATAGTTTTACTGTTTATGTATTGTGAATGAAGTATCATGGTTTTATTGTTTATATATTGTGAGTGAAGTATCATAGTTTTACTGTTTTTGTATTGTGAGTGAAGTATCATAGTTTTACTGTTTGTGTATTGTGAGTGAAGTATCATAGTTTTACTGTTTATGTATTGTGAGTGAAGTATCATAGTTTTACTGTTTGTGTATTGTGAGTGAAGTATCATAGTTTTACTGTTTGTGTATTGTGAGTGAAGTATCATAGTTTTAGTTTTATCATGTTTTTGTGTATTGTGAGTGAAGTATCATAGTTTTACTGTTTGTGTATTGTGAGTGAAGTATCATAGTTTTACTGTTTGTGTATTGTGAGTGAAGTATCATAGTTTTACTGTTTGTGTATTGTGAGTGAAGTATCATAGTTTTACTGTTTATGTATTGTGAGTGAAGTATCATAGTTTTACTGTTTGTGTATTGTGAGTGAAGTATCATAGTTTTACTACTGTATTGTGAGTGAAGTATCATAGTTTTACTGTTTGTGTATTGTGAGTGAAGTATCATAGTTTTACTGTTTGTGTATTGTGAGTGAAGTATCATAGTTTTACTGTTTATGTATTGTGAGTGAAGTATCATAGTTTTACTGTTTGAGTGAAGTATCATAGTTTTACTGTGTATTGTGAGTGAAGTATCATAGTTTTACTGTTTGTGTATTGTGAGTGAAGTATCATAGTTTTACTGTTTGTGTATTGTGAGTGAAGTATCATAGTTTTACTGTTTATGTATTGTGAGTGAAGTATCATAGTTTTACTGTTGTGTATTGTGAGTGAAGTATCATAGTTTTACTGTTTGTGTATTGTGAGTGAAGTATCATAGTTTTACTGTTTGTGTATTGTGAGTGAAGTATCATAGTTTTACTGTTTGTGTATTGTGAGTGAAGTATCATAGTTTTACTGTTTGTGTATTGTGAGTGAAGTATCATAGTTTTACTGTTTGTGTATTGTGAGTGAAGTATCATAGTTTTACTGTTTGTGTATTGTGAGTGAAGTATCATAGTTTTACTGTTTGTGTATTGTGAGTGAAGTATCATAGTTTTACTGTTTATGTATTGTGAGTGAAGTATCATAGTTTTACTGTTTATGTATTGTGAGTGAAGTATCATAGTTTTACTGTTTGTGTATTGTGAGTGAAGTATCATAGTTTTACTGTTTGTGTATTGTGAGTGAAGTATCATAGTTTTACTGTTTATGTATTGTGAGTGAAGTATCATAGTTTTACTGTTTGTGTATTGTGAGTGAAGTATCATAGTTTTACTGTTTGTGTATTGTGAGTGAAGTATCATAGTTTTACTGTTTATGTATTGTGAGTGAAGTATCATAGTTTTACTGTTTGTGTATTGTGAGTGAAGTATCATAGTTTTACTGTTTATGTATTGTGAGTGAAGTATCATAGTTTTACTGTTTATGTATTGTGAGTGAAGTATCATAGTTTTACTGTTTATGTATTGTGAGTGAAGTATCATAGTTTTACTGTTTGTGTATTGTGAGTGAAGTATCATAGTTTTACTGTTTGTATATTGTGAGTGAAGTATCATAGTTTTACTGTTTGTGTATTGTGAGTGAAGTATCATAGTTTTACTGTTTGTGTATTGTGAGTGAAGTATCATAGTTTTACTGTTTGTGTATTGTGAGTGAAGTATCATAGTTTTACTGTTTCATGTATTGTGTATTGTGAGTGAAGTATCATAGTTTTACTGTTTGTGTATTGTGAGTGAAGTATCATAGTTTTACTGTTTGTGTATTGTGAGTGAAGTATCATAGTTTTACTGTTTGTGTATTGTGAGTGAAGTATCATAGTTTTACTGTTTGTGTATTGTGAGTGAAGTATCATGTTTTACTGTTTATGTATTGTGAGTGAAGTATCATAGTTTTACTGTTTTGTGTATTGTGAGTGAAGTATCATAGTTTTACTGTTTGTGTATTGTGAGTGAAGTATCATAGTTTTACTGTTTTGTGTATTGTGAGTGAAGTATCATAGTTTTACTGTTTGTGTATTGTGAGTGAAGTATCATAGTTTTACTGTTTGTGTATTGTGAGTGAAGTATCATAGTTTTACTGTTTGTATATTGTGAGTGAAGTATCATAGTTTTACTGTGTATTGTGAGTGAAGTATCATAGTTTTACTGTTTGTGTATTGTGAGTGAAGTATCATAGTTTTACTGTTTGTGTATTGTGAGTGAAGTATCATAGTTTTACTGTTTGTGTATTGTTTTACTGTTTGTGTGAAGTATCATAGTTTTACTGTTTGTGTATTGTGAGTGAAGTATCATAGTTTTACTGTTTCATGTATTGTGAGTGAAGTATCATAGTTTTACTGTTTATGTATTGTGAGTGAAGTATCATAGTTTTACTGTTTGTGTATTGTGAGTGAAGTATCATAGTTTTACTGTTTGTGTATTGTGAGTGAAGTATCATAGTTTTACTGTTTGTGTATTGTGAGTGAAGTATCATAGTTTTACTGTTTATGTATTGTGAATGATGTATCATAGTTTTACTGTTTGTGTATTGTGAGTGAAGTATCATAGTTTTACTGTTTGTGTATTGTGAGTGAAGTATCATAGTTTTACTGTATTGTGAGTGAAGTATCATGTGTTTTACTGTTTGTGTATTGTGAGTGAAGTATCATAGTTTTACTGTTTGAGTGTATATTGTGATTGTGAGTGAAGTATCATAGTTTTACTGTTTATGTATTGTGAGTGAAGTATCATAGTTTTACTGTTTGTGTATTGTGAGTGAAGTATCATAGTTTTACTGTTTGTGTATTGTGAGTGAAGTATCATAGTTTTACTGTTTGTGTATTCTGAATGAAGTATCATAGTTTTACTGTTTGTGTATTGTGAGTGAAGTATCATAGTTTTACTGTTTATGTATTGTGAGTGAAGTATCATAGTTTTACTGTTTATGTATTGTGAGTGAAGTATCATAGTTTTACTGTTTATGTATTGTGAGTGAAGTATCATAGTTTTACTGTTTATGTATTGTGAGTGAAGTATCATAGTTTTACTGTTTATGTATTGTGAGTGAAGTATCATAGTTTTACTGTTTGTGTATTGTGAGTGAAGTATCATAGTTTTACTGTTTGTGTATTGTGAGTGAAGTATCATAGTTTTACTGTTTATGTATTGTGAGTGAAGTATCATAGTTTTACTGTTTGTGTATTGTGAGTGAAGTATCATAGTTTTACTGTTTGTGTATTGTGAGTGAAGTATCATAGTTTTACTGTTTGTGTATTGTGAGTGAAGTATCATAGTTTTACTGTTTGTGTATTGTGAGTGAAGTATCATAGTTTTACTGTTTATGTATTGTGAGTGAAGTATCATAGTTTTATTGTGTGAAGTATCATAGTTTTACTGTTTATGTATTGTGTAAAGTATCATAGTTTTACTGTTTGTATATTGTGAGTGAAGTATCATAGTTTTACTGTTTATGTATTGTGAGTGAAGTATCATAGTTTTACTGTTTATGTATTGTGAGTGAAGTATCATAGTTTTACTGTTTATATATTGTGAGTGAAGTATCATGGTTTTACTGTTTGTATATTGTGAATAAAGTATCATAGTTTTACTGTTTATATATTGTGAGTGAAGTATCATAGTTTTACTGTTTGTGTATTGTGAGTGAAGTATCATAGTTTTACTGTTTGTGTATTGTGAGTGAAGTATCATAGTTTTACTGTTTGTGTATTGTGAGTGAAGTATCATAGTTTTACTGTTTGTGTATTGTGAGTGAAGTATCATAGTTTTACTGTTTGTGTATTGTGAGTGAAGTATCATAGTTTTACTGTTTGTGTATTGTGAGTGAAGTATCATAGTTTTACTGTTTATGTATTGTGAGTGAAGTATCATAGTTTTACTGTTTTGTATTGTGAGTGAAGTATCATAGTTTTACTGTTTGTGTATTGTGAGTGAAGTATCATAGTTTTACTGTTTGTGTATTGTGAGTGAAGTATCATAGTTTTACTGTTTGTGTATTGTGAGTGAAGTATCATAGTTTTACTGTTTATATATTGTGAGTGAAGTATCATAGTTTTACTGTTTGTGTATTGTGAGTGAAGTATCATAGTTTTACTGTTTGTGTATTGTGAGTGAAGTATCATAGTTTTACTGTTTGTGTATTGTGAGTGAAGTATCATAGTTTTACTGTTTGTGTATTGTGAGTGAAGTATCATAGTTTTACTGTTTATGTATTGTGAGTGAAAGTATCATAGTTTTACTGTTTGTTTGTATTGTGAGTGAAGTATCATAGTTTTACTGTTTGTGTATTGTGAGTGAAGTATCATAGTTTTACTGTTTGTGTATTGTGAGTGAAGTATCATAGTTTTACTGTTTGTGTATTGTGAGTGAAGTATCATAGTTTTACTGTTTGTGTATTGTGAGTGAAGTATCATAGTTTTACTGTTTATGTATTGTGAGTGAAGTATCATAGTTTTACTGTTTGTGTATTGTGAGTGAAGTATCATAGTTTTACTGTTTGTGTATTGTGAGTGAAGTATCATAGTTTTACTGTTTATGTATTGTGAGTGAAGTATCATAGTTTTACTGTTTATGTATTATGAGTAAAGTATCATAGTTTTACTGTTTATGTATTGTGAGTGAAGTATCATAGTTTTACTGTTTTTGTATATATTGTGAGTGAAGTATCATAGTTTTACTGTTTGTGTATTGTGAGTGAAGTATCATAGTTTTACTGTTTGTGTATTGTGAGTGAAGTATCATAGTTTTACTGTTTGTGTATTGTGAGTGAAGTATCATAGTTTTACTGTTTGTGTATTGTGAGTGAAGTATCATAGTTTTACTGTTTGTGTATTGTGAGTGAAGTATCATAGTTTTACTGTTTGTGTATTGTGAGTGAAGTATCATAGTTTTACTGTTTATGTATTGTGAGTGAAGTATCATAGTTTTACTGTTTGTGTATTGTGAGTGAAGTATCATAGTTTTACTGTTTGTATATATTGTGAGTGAAGTATCATAGTTTTACTGTTTGTGTATTGTGAGTGAAGTATCATAGTTTTACTGTTTGTGTATTGTGAGTGAAGTATCATAGTTTTACTGTTTATGTATTGTGAGTGAAGTATCATAGTTTTACTGTTTGTGTATTGTGAGTGAAGTATCATAGTTTTACTGTTTGTGTATTGTGAGTGAAGTATCATAGTTTTACTGTTTGTGTATTGTGAGTGAAGTATCATAGTTTTACTGTTTATGTATTGTGAGTGATGTATCATAGTTTTACTGTTTGTGTATTGTGAGTGAAGTATCATAGTTTTACTGTTTGTGTATTGTGAGTGAAGTATCATAGTTTTACTGTTTGTGTATTTGAGTGTATTGTGTTTGTGAAGTATCATAGTTTTACTGTTTGTGTATTGTGAGTGAAGTATCATAGTTTTACTGTTTGTGTATTGTGAGTGAAGTATCATAGTTTTACTGTTTGTGTATTGTGAGTGAAGTATCATAGTTTTACTGTTTGTGTATTGTGAGTGAAGTATCATAGTTTTACTGTTTATGTATTGTGAGTGAAGTATCATAGTTTTACTGTTTGTGTATTGTGAGTGAAGTATCATAGTTTTACTGTTTGTGTATTGTGAGTGAAGTATCATAGTTTTACTGTTTGTGTATTGTGAGTGAAGTATCATAGTTTTACTGTTTGTGTATTGTGAGTGAAGTATCATAGTTTTACTGTTTATGTATTGTGAGTGAAGTATCATAGTTTTACTGTTTATGTATTGTGAGTGAAGTATCATAGTTTTACTGTTTGTGTATTGTGAGTGAAGTATCATAGTTTTACTGTTTGTGTATTGTGAGTGAAGTATCATAGTTTTACTGTTTGTGTATTGTGAGTGAAGTATCATAGTTTTACTGTTTGTGTATTGTGAGTGAAGTATCATAGTTTTACTGTTTATGTATTGTGAGTGAAGTATCATAGTTTTACTGTTTGTGTATTGTGAGTGAAGTATCATAGTTTTACTGTTTGTGTATTGTGAGTGAAGTATCATAGTTTTACTGTTTGTGTATTGTGAGTGAAGTATCATAGTTTTACTGTTTGTGTATTGTGAGTGAAGTATCATAGTTTTACTGTTTGTGTATTGTGAGTGAAGTATCATAGTTTTACTGTTTGTGTATTGTGAGTGAAGTATCATAGTTTTACTGTTTATGTATTGTGAGTGAAGTATCATAGTTTTACTGTTTGTGTATTGTGAGTGAAGTATCATAGTTTTACTGTTTGTGTATTGTGAGTGAAGTATCATAGTTTTACTGTTTGTGTATTGTGAGTGAAGTATCATAGTTTTACTGTTTGTGTATTGTGAGTGAAGTATCATAGTTTTACTGTTTGTGTATTGTGAGTGAAGTATCATAGTTTTACTGTTTGTGTATTGTGAGTGAAGTATCATAGTTTTACTGTTTTGTGTATTGTGAGTGAAGTATCATAGTTTTACTGTTTATGTATTGTGAGTGAAGTATCATAGTTTTACTGTTTATGTATTGTGAGTGAAGTATCATAGTTTTACTCTTTGTGTATTGTGAGTGAAGTATCATAGTTTTACTGTTTGTGTATTAGTTTTACTGTGAGTGAAGTATCATAGTTTTACTGTTTGTGTATTGTGAGTGAAGTATCATAGTTTTACTGTTTGTGTATTGTGAGTGAAGTATCATAGTTTTACTGTTTGTGTATTGTGAGTGAGTGAAGTATCATAGTTTTACTGTTTATGTATTGTGAGTGAAGTATCATAGTTTTACTGTTTTGTATTTGAGTGAAGTATCATAGTTTTACTGTTTAGTATTTTGAAGTACTGTTTTACTGTTTGTGTATTGTGAGTGAAGTATCATAGTTTTACTGTTTATGTATTGTGAGTGAAGTATCATAGTTTTACTGTTTGTGTATTGTGAGTGAAGTATCATAGTTTTATTTGTATATTGTTGAAGTATCATGTTTTACTGTTTATATATTGTGAGTGAAGTATCATAGTTTTACTGTTTGTGTATTGTGAGTGAAGTATCATAGTTTTACTGTTTGTGTATTGTGAGTGAAGTATCATAGTTTTACTGTTTGTGTATTGTGAGTGAAGTATCATAGTTTTACTGTTTATGTATTGTGAGTGAAGTATCATAGTTTTACTGTTTATGTATTATGAGTGAAGTATCATAGTTTTACTGTTTATGTATTGTGAGTGAAGTATCATAGTTTTACTGTTTATGTATTGTGAGTGAAGTATCATAGTTTTACTGTTTATGTATTGTGAGTGAAGTATCATAGTTTTACTGTTTTGTATTGTGAGTGAAGTATCATAGTTTTACTGTTTGTGTATTGTGAGTGAAGTATCATAGTTTTACTGTTTGTGTATTGTGAGTGAAGTATCATAGTTTTACTGTTTGTGTATTGTGAGTGAAGTATCATAGTTTTACTGTTTGTGTATTGTGAGTGAAGTATCATAGTTTTACTGTTTGTGTATTGTGAGTGAAGTATCATAGTTTTACTGTTTGTGTATTGTGAGTGAAGTATCATAGTTTTACTGTTTATGTATTGTGAGTGAAGTATCATAGTTTTACTGTTTGTGTATTGTGAGTGAAGTATCATAGTTTTACTGTTTGTGTATTGTGAGTGAAGTATCATAGTTTTACTGTTTGTGTATTGTGAGTGAAGTATCATAGTTTTACTGTTTATGTATTGTGAGTGAAGTATCATAGTTTTACTGTTTGTGTATTGTGAGTGAAGTATCATGGTTTACTGTTTGTGTATTGTGAGTGAAGTATCATAGTTTTACTGTTTGTGTATTGTGAGTGAAGTATCATAGTTTTACTGTTTTATCATGTTTTACTGTATTGTGAGTGAAGTATCATAGTTTTACTGTTTGTGTATTGTGAGTGAAGTATCATAGTTTTACTGTTTATGTATTGTGAGTGAAGTATCATAGTTTTACTGTTTGTGTATTGTGAGTGAAGTATCATAGTTTTACTGTTTGTGTATTGTGAGTGAAGTATCATAGTTTTACTGTTTGTGTATTGTGAGTGAAGTATCATAGTTTTACTGTTTGTGTATTGTGAGTGAAGTATCATAGTTTTACTGTTTGTGTATTGTGAGTGAAGTATCATAGTTTTACTGTATTGTGAGTGAAGTATCATAGTTTTACTGTTTGTGTATTGTGAGTGAAGTATCATAGTTTTACTGTTTGTGTATTGTGAGTGAAGTATCATAGTTTTACTGTTTGTGTATTGTGAGTGAAGTATCATAGTTTTACTGTTTGTGTATTGTGAGTGAAGTATCATAGTTTTACTGTTTATGTATTGTGAGTGAAGTATCATAGTTTTACTGTTTGTGTATTGTGAGTGAAGTATCATAGTTTTACTGTTTATGTATTCTGAGTGAAGTATCATAGTTTTACTGTTTATGTATTGTGAGTGAAGTATCATAGTTTTACTGTTTGTGTATTGTGAGTGAAGTATCATAGTTTTACTGTTTGTGTATTGTGAGTGAAGTATCATAGTTTTACTGTTTGTGTATTGTGAGTGAAGTATCATAGTTTTACTGTTTGTGTATTGTGAGTGAAGTATCATAGTTTTACTGTTTGTGTATTGTGAGTGAAGTATCATAGTTTTACTGTTTATGTATTGTGAGTGAAGTATCATAGTTTTACTGTTTGTGTATTGTGAGTGAAGTATCATAGTTTTACTGTTTATGTATTTGAGTGTATTAGTACTGTTTGTGTATTGTGAGTGAAGTATCATAGTTTTACTGTTTTGTATTGTGAGTGAAGTATCATAGTTTTACTGTTTGTGTATTGTGAGTGAAGTATCATAGTTTTACTGTTTGTGTATTGTGAGTGAAGTATCATAGTTTTACTGTTTGTGTATTGTGAGTGAAGTATCATAGTTTTACTGTTTGTGTATTGTGAGTGAAGTATCATAGTTTTACTGTTTGTGTATTGTGAGTGAAGTATCATAGTTTTACTGTTTTATCATAGTTTTACTGTTTGTGTATTGTGAGTGAAGTATCATAGTTTTACTGTTTGTGTATTGTGAGTGAAGTATCATAGTTTTATAGTTTTATCATGTTTTTTTAGTGTATTTACTGTTTGTATTGTGAGTGAAGTATCATAGTTTTACTGTTTTACTGTTTATGTATTGTGAGTGAAGTATCATAGTTTTACTGTTTATGTATTATGAGTAAAGTATCATAGTTTTACTGTTTGTGTATTGTGAGTGAAGTATCATAGTTTTACTGTTTATGTATTGTGAGTGAAGTATCATAGTTTTACTGTTTGTGTATTGTGAGTGAAGTATCATAGTTTTACTGTTTGTGTATTGTGAGTGAAGTATCATAGTTTTACTGTTTGTGTATTGTGAGTGAAGTATCATAGTTTTACTGTTTATGTATTGTGAGTGAAGTATCATAGTTTTACTGTTTGTGTATTGTGAGTGAAGTATCATAGTTTTACTGTTTGTGTATTGTGAGTGAAGTATCATAGTTTTACTGTTTATGTATTGTGAGTGAAGTATCATAGTTTTACTGTTTATGTATTGTGAGTGAAGTATCATAGTTTTACTGTTTTGTATTGTGAGTGAAGTATCATAGTTTTACTGTTTGTGTATTGTGAGTGAAGTATCATAGTTTTACTGTTTATGTATTGTGAGTGAAGTATCATAGTTTTACTGTTTGTGTATTGTGAGTGAAGTATCATAGTTTTACTGTTTGTGTATTGTGAGTGAAGTATCATAGTTTTACTGTTTGTGTATTGTGAGTGAAGTATCATAGTTTTACTGTTTGTGTATTGTGAGTGAAGTATCATAGTTTTACTGTTTGTGTATTGTGAGTGAAGTATCATAGTTTTACTGTTTATGTATTGTGAGTGAAGTATCATAGTTTTACTGTTTATGTATTGTGAGTGAAGTATCATAGTTTTACTGTTTGTGTATTGTGAGTGAAGTATCATAGTTTTACTGTTTGTGTATTGTGAGTGAAGTATCATAGTTTTACTGTTTACTGTGTATTGTGAGTGAAGTATCATAGTTTTACTGTTTGTGTATTGTGAGTGAAGTATCATAGTTTTACTGTTTATGTATTGTGAGTGAAGTATCATAAGTGAAGTATCATAGTTTTACTGTTTGTGTATTGTGAGTGAAGTATCATACTGTTTTATGTATTGTGAGTGAAGTATCATAGTTTTACTGTTTGTGTATTGTGAGTGAAGTATCATAGTTTTACTGTTTGTGTATTGTGAGTGAAGTATCATAGTTTTACTGTTTGTGTATTGTGAGTGAAGTATCAGTTTTACTCATATGTTTTATCTGTTTTTATGTATTGTGAGTGAAGTATCATAGTTTTACTGTTTATGTATTGTGAGTGAAGTATCATAGTTTTACTGTTTATGTATTGTGAGTGAAGTATCATAGTTTTACTGTTTGTGTATTGTGAGTGAAGTATCATAGTTTTACTGTTTGTGTATTGTGAGTGAAGTATCATAGTTTTACTGTTTGTGTATTGTGAGTGAAGTATCATAGTTTTACTGTTTGTGTATTGTGAGTGAAGTATCATAGTTTTACTGTTTGTGTATTGTGAGTGAAGTATCATAGTTTTACTGTTTGTGTATTGTGAGTGAAGTATCATAGTTTTACTGTTTGTGTATTGTGAGTGAAGTATCATAGTTTTACTGTTTGTGTATTGTGAGTGAAGTATCATAGTTTTACTGTTTGTATGTTGTGAGTGAAGTATCATAGTTTTACTGTTTGTATTTTGTGAGTGAAGTATCATAGTTTTACTGTTTGTGTATTGTGAGTGAAGTATCATAGTTTTACTGTTTATGTATTGTGAGTGAAGTATCATAGTTTTACTATATTTGAGTGAAGTATCATAGTTTTACTGTGAGTGAAGTATCATAGTTTTACTGTACTGTATTGTGAGTGAAGTATCATGTTTTACTGTTTGTGTATTGTGAGTGAAGTATCATAGTTTTACTGTTTGTGTATTGTGAGTGAAGTATCATAGTTTTACTGTTTGTGTATTGTGAGTGAAGTATCATGGTTTTACTGTTTGTGTATTGTGAGTGAAGTATCATAGTTTTACTGTTTGTGTATTGTGAGTGAAGTATCATAGTTTTACTGTTTATGTATTGTGAGTGAAGTAATAGTATCATAGTTTTACTAGTTTTACTGTATTGTGAGTGAAGTATCATAGTTTTACTGTTTATGTATTGTGAGTGAAGTATCATAGTTTTACTGTTTGTGTATTGTGAGTGAAGTATCATAGTTTTACTGTTTATGTATTGTGAAGTATCATAGTTTTACTGTTTATGTATTGTGAGTGAAGTATCATAGTTTTACTGTTTGTGTATTGTGAGTGAAGTATCATAGTTTTACTGTTTTTGTTTGTATTGTGAGTGAAGTATATCTAGTTTTACTGTTTGTGTATTGTGAGTGAAGTATCATAGTTTTACTGTTTATGTATTGTGAATGAAGTATCATAGTTTTACTGTTTGTGTATTGTGAGTGAAGTATCATAGTTTTACTGTTTGTGTATTGTGAGTGAAGTATCATAGTTTTACTGTTTGTGTATTGTGAGTGAAGTATCATAGTTTTACTGTTTGTGTATTGTGAGTGAAGTATCATAGTTTTACTGTTTATGTATTGTGAGTGAAGTATCATGTTTTACTGTTTATGTATTATGAGTGAAGTATCATAGTTTTACTGTTTGTGTATTGTGAGTGAAGTATCATAGTTTTACTGTTTATGTATTGTGAGTGAAGTATCATAGTTTTACTGTTTGTGTATTGTGAGTGAAGTATCATAGTTTTACTGTTTGTGTATTGTGAGTGAAGTATCATAGTTTTACTGTTTGTGTATTGTGAGTGAAGTATCATAGTTTTACTGTTTGTGTATTGTGAGTGAAGTATCATAGTTTTACTGTTTTGTATTATTGTGAGTATCAAGTATCATAGTTTTACTGTTTGTGTATTGTGAGTGAAGTATCATAGTTTTACTGTTTATGTATTGTGAGTGAAGTATCATAGTTTTACTGTTTGTGTATTGTGAGTGAAGTATCATAGTTTTACTGTTTACTGTGTATTGTGAGTGAAGTATCATAGTTTTACTGTTTGTGTATTGTGAGTGAAGTATCATAGTTTTACTGTTTATGTATTGTGAGTGAAGTATCATAGTTTTACTGTTTATATATTGTGAGTGAAGTATCATAGTTTTACTGTTTGTGTATTGTGAGTGAAGTATCATAGTTTTACTGTTTATGTATTGTGAGTGAAGTATCATAGTTTTACTGTTTGTGTATTGTGAGTGAAGTATCATAGTTTTACTGTTTATGTATTGTGAGTGAAGTATCATAGTTTTACTGTTTATGTATTGTGAGTGAAGTATCATAGTTTTACTGTTTGTGTATTGTGAGTGAAGTATCATAGTTTTACTGTTTGTGTATTGTGAGTGAAGTATCATAGTTTTACTGTTTGTGTATTGTGAGTGAAGTATCATAGTTTTACTGTTTGTGTATTGTGAGTGAAGTATCATAGTTTTACTGTTTGTGTATTGTGAGTGAAGTATCATAGTTTTACTGTTTGTGTATTGTGAGTGAAGTATCATAGTTTTACTGTATTTGTGTATTGTGAGTGAAGTATCATAGTTTTACTGTTTGTGTATTGTGAGTGAAGTATCATAGTTTTACTGTTTATGTATTGTGAGTGAAGTATCATAGTTTTACTGTTTATGTATTGTGAGTGAAGTATCATAGTTTTACTGTTTGTGTATTGTGAGTGAAGTATCATAGTTTTACTGTTTATGTATTGTGAGTGAAGTATCATAGTTTTACTGTTTATGTATTGTGAGTGAAGTATCATAGTTTTACTGTTTGTGTATTGTGAGTGAAATATCATAGTTTTACTGTTTGTGTATTGTGAGTGAAGTATCATAGTTTTACTGTTTATGTATTGTGAATGATGTATCATAGTTTTACTGTTTGTGTATTGTGAGTGAAGTATCATAGTTTTACTGTTTGTGTATTGTGAGTGAAGTATCATAGTTTTACTGTTTGTGTATTGTGAGTGAAGTATCATAGTTTTACTGTTTATGTATTGTGAGTGAAGTATCATAGTTTTACTGTTTGTATATTGTGAGTGAAGTATCATAGTTTTACTGTTTGTGTATTGTGAGTGAAGTATCATAGTTTTACTGTTTATGTATTTATGAAGTATATAGTTTTACTGTGTATTGTGAAGTATCATAGTTTTACTGTTTGTGTATTGTGAGTGAAGTATCATCATGAAGTATCATAGTTTTACTGTTTGTGTATTGTGAGTGAAGTATCATAGTTTTACTGTTTATGTATTGTGAGTGAAGTATCATAGTTTTACTGTTTGTGTATTGTGAGTGAAGTATCATAGTTTTACTGTTTGTGTATTGTGAGTGAAGTATCATAGTTTTACTGTTTATGTATTGTGAGTGAAGTATCATAGTTTTACTGTTTATGTATTGTGAGTGAAGTATCATAGTTTTACTGTTTATGTATTGTGAGTGAAGTATCATAGTTTTACTGTTTGTGTATTGTGAGTGAAGTATCATAGTTTTACTGTTTGTGTATTGTGAGTGAAGTATCATAGTTTTACTGTTT